>NC_088335.1:6565000-6730000 GCF_036884655.1 Musa acuminata AAA Group
CCAATTAGCTAGCAAAATGAAAACTCAAGAAAAAAAAATTAGGAATTGTATTTTCAATCCAGCAAATCCAATTACCAATCAGAAAGATCAATGCTGAATTCGGCCCATTTCATATCATTTTACACCCCTAACAGGAAGTTAGCATTCCTTTGAATAATTCTATCGTGTAAAATGTTGAAAGATACATCTATCTTAAAATTCATCATAATACATTTGTTTAGTCTAATTGGTCAGAGTTGTACTGAAATTAACAAAAGAATAATTGTCAGTAGTTCATTTGGTTCTCATACTAAAAGCATTCATTTGATGGGGTGGATTCCAATCCCCGTTCTCCTTAATACTTGTCCTTACTCGTAGAAAATCTACATATTATATTGTGCCATCGGGCAAACGCATGTAAAATTTGTTAAAAAAAAACCCTACTATAATAATCAGATTAAAAAAAAGCTCAGCTATGCACCAACGCATTCATTCAAGTATCAAATATTCAAGACTTCAAAGATAGAACACAAGCAATCCACCTACTATAATAATCAGATTAAAAAAAAGCTCAGCTATGCACCAACGCATTCATTCAAGTATCAAGTATTCAAGACTTCAAAGATAGAACACAAGCAATCCAGCCACAAACGATCAGAAGGGCAGGAAGCGTACCGCTCTCGAACTGCTTAAACCTCTTCTGGACTGCACGAAGGGTTTCGAAATCATCCTCACAATTAGACTCCTGCGGGAGATTACTCGAGGGCTTGTTAGAAGGCAAGGAATTCAGAGCCGGGGAGGGCGAAGAGAACCGCTCCCGCAGGCGAAGGAGGAGGCCGGCATCGTCGGTCCCGCCGCTCTCCGGTCCGGATTCTGATTCGGAATCGGATCCAGCACCGCCTACGTTGGAGGGGTCAGCGCCGGTGAGCATGCAGGCCCTGCGCAGTGCCTCCATGTCCGCGTCAAAGGCGTCGTCCCGGTCGCTCCCAGAGGAGGAAGAGGACGCCATCCGGAAGGAGGCCGGTCGCAGGCGATCGAAGGGAGGGGAATTTAAGTTAGGGTTCAAGAGGACGAGTGCGCGGGGGAGGAGCAGCGATGGTACGGCCGACGAGCGCAAGGCGAGGCGCCGATTTACGAGGGAGGAGAGGCGCTTAAAAAGAATTCCACGGGAAACGACGACGGGGAATCGAGCATTGCTTATAAGAAGAATATGACTTGTCGTGGTCCAACCGGGTTCAGATTCATCGAACCCGACCTTATTGGGCCGTTAATTCCCGCTCTCATGACTTGACGCAACACACCAGCGCTGCCACCTGTCGCCGAAGCCCTCCCATGACGGTTTTCCACAAAAAAAAAAAATGCTACAGGAACCCGCGAGGCAGTGTGCGTCATCGTCGCTTCGTCCCGACATCTCAGCCCTGGAACACCACCACAGGCAAGCGATGCTACTTGTTCCGTCTCGAAACCTCCTCGCATCCCTCCTCCACAAGCATCGTCATTCTCCCCAAAAATGCCATCTTTTCCCTCCCCAGGAAAATGCCATCTACAAGATAATAGATGAAAGTTGGTTTTAACATAATGGGATGTCAAAAACCAACTGTCCTCCCATATATGAGTAGAGTTTCCATCCCCAATGAACATCATATATAGATAGATAGGCCGTTCCAAGTTGTCCAACAACATTCAAGAAAAAATTCAAACTCTAATTATCCCTTTTAGAAAATTGAATGTTCCAAAGAGAACTGAACTCACCAGCAGACTTGTTCTAAATAGTATATTCATAGTTCAAAAAGCTCTTAATGCTTTGATTTTGCAAGACAAGGCATTTTTAGGTAATATGTAAGTTTTTGACAAGTAGGTGCAACAACTTATGAATATCACCTTTGTCCCCTAACAAATTCTTAATAAAATAAGATATTTTGTTTAAAATGTATTAAGCATTCAAAGCAGAGAGCTTTTCCAATTGGCTAATTTACTTTCGATTTGATTTGCATTGGTTTATGAGTAGATTTGTGAAGTTTAGTGGGAGACATAAGGGTGCCCAAATATTTAAAAGAGAAGCACCCCTCTTTAATATTAAGACTAGTTAAATATATATAAATATATATATATATATTAGAAAAGAAAATTTAGAAAATAAAATCTCAAATATATATATATATAGAAAAGAATATTTACTATATATATATATATATATATATTATTTATTTATTTATTTATACTAGTAAATTTAGAAAAGAAAATCTCAAATTTATGAATGTTAATTTTCAAATTGATAATACTTGTAAGGTTTGTGAAGGATTATCAACACATTAGCACAAGATCAAGGAGAAGCTTTAAAATAAATGATAGCATTATTACTATATATTATATGACCGATTTTAAACTAACATCTTATAAATAAATATATATATATATATATATATATATATATATATATATATTTGAATTTAGTAGAGAGAATTTGAATGATAAAACATGCAAAAGAGCAGGAAAAATTAATGAACTTGCAAGAAAAATTATATAACTTAAATATAATATAAGATATTTTACTTTTGAAGTTATAGATCAAATTGGTAATTTCTTGAACCACTAAAGAATTTTCATGAATGTTTCTATTGAGAATAAAAGCTGATTTCTCTTTAGTTATGATCGATTGAAGCATACGTTCAACCGAAGACTTTAGCTTAAATTCTATAACAAATACTGCATAACAAAATCCTCCAAAAAACACCTTATTCTCTATAGAAAGTTTACATTTGAGGATAAAAACAATGAAGATTTGTTTTCACACATTAAATTATGAAAATTCTTCATAACAAATAGGAAGGAGTCAACAATTCAATTATGTGCCAATGAGTTCTACAAAACTCAAAATCATCAACACCAGACTTTTAACCTTATTTGTATATTTTAATTTTTTTTAATTTTCTTAATAGTGAAGGGTCTAATAAAATTATCTTTATGAATAGGATTGATCTTGGATAAGTAAACCATAAGCCAGAGGCGATCACTCTCTTAGTTTGATCATCCCTATCCAAAGGGATCTATAGAAATCAGGAAAACTGCAATCATATATAACCTTATTATCTATAATAATACGACTGATAACCTCAGCAATTAGAGAAACATGACTACTAACATTTTATCTTCTTCTTCTGGTCACAAAAATAAAATATATTTAATTGAAAGGCTCTCCTCTCTTTCTCTCCCTCTCCCTCTCCCCACAAAGGGTTTCATTGCAGGGGGCATTGTTCCACAAGTGTTCACTTATTATTGCTAGAACCAGCAGACAACAACGGTGAAGGCAGCGTTAATGTCGTTAGTACGTCTTGTTGAGGAGTTTGACAAAACATAGCTCTGAGTATTAGCAATAACAAAACATAGCTCGGCAAAATAAAAGACACCAGTGTAAGTTCCAAATGTAAGGTTCGCATTGCAAGACAAAAATGTCTTTATCAAACTCAATTATCCTGATAAACTAAAAGGAACTAATGGCAGAGTCAAATTACTACGACTACTACTCCAGAGGTGGTGGTACTTGCTTTGGTCCAGCTACTTGGATCTCTGCCTCATCTTTCTGCGCTTCCTCTTGAGTCGCCTCATTCGCTTCTTCTTCCACTGGACAAAGTAGACATATGATAGTTAAAACCATAATTTAAGCAAGAGAGCCATGCTCAAGAGAAGCAAAAACAGTAGCCTGGTTGAGTTTAAGTTGTAACAGTTGAATACAATGTCAAATTCAGTCAACATTAGCTTTTTGATTAAATTTCATTCCAATGGTTTTAAGGCAGAAGTAGTAAACGAGTTATTAAGTAGAGAAAAATGCTGCGGATAGCAAGACAAAAATGAACTTGTAAACGATACAGCAGTCACCACGCCATATAGTACTTGGGGAGAATGCAGGCAATTTCCAAACAAACCCTCACTATGGCTAGATTTTTCTTTTGGCTAGATTTTCCAAACAAACCCGAAAGTCAACTTCACCAAGACATCAACCAAACCAAAGCAACCTTTTGCTTTTGGCTAGATTTTCCAGTGTCCCAAATTTTAATCAGTATTATCAATCTCTCCAAATTTCCCCCTTAACCACTTAGTTTCCTATAAACAAATA
Organism: Musa acuminata AAA Group; assembly: GCF_036884655.1. Taxonomy (NCBI): domain Eukaryota; kingdom Viridiplantae; phylum Streptophyta; class Magnoliopsida; order Zingiberales; family Musaceae; genus Musa; species Musa acuminata. Next base: position 6,569,094 of record NC_088335.1, read on the forward strand.
ACGTTAATTCTTCTTCTAATTATTACATCTCCCAATTCTAACCTCTTTCATGTAAGTGTTTCTATAATCCAAGTTACCAACTGAATCTTTCCGTCATTTTTTAATTTCTTTGCTCGAATAGATCCAAAATAATATGAAAACTCTTGCCTACTTTGCACTACCCAAGCACCGATGTGATATGCCTTGACTAATATGTTGCTAACTGCTAAGCTGTAATCCTAGCTCATAGAATGAGGTAAGCACTGATGGAAAATCACATGAAATCCAAAACAATATGAAAACTCCAGACTACTTTGCACTACCCGAGCGCCAATGTGATATGCCTCGATGAATATGTTGCTAACTGCAAAGCTATAATCCTAGCTCATAGAATGAGATAAGAAATGATGGAAAATCACATGAAATAACCCCTTATTGCCATGACACAAATAAAAGAAAGGTGAAGTTTGATGTCCGAGAGGCCACAAGAGTCAATCTGAGAACTGGAGTATTGATACGAGTCCTGAGGGTTCAATCATCTCCATCCATGGTGTCATTGTCATACGTTATCTCTAGCCCTATCTTTCCCAAAATAATAGCATAAAAAATACATCTATGTGCACCTCTTGCACCCAGTAGAGGTCTGGTTGCTAACTCATCTGTTTGATATTTTAGAAATATTAGGGAAAGGCTTAGATGCTACAGTAAGGTTACTCTACAACATGGATGACCAAGGTTTGAGTCTTAAAAACACTCTCTACTTATCGAGGTGAGGCTACATACACTGAAGTTGGGAAAAGTCATGCACTGAGTTGGCTATTTTAACATGTAAGAAGAATTGCTTACTTCAGCACAGGTACCCTAACTGTCCTGTTTCCAACAGCATATTATTCTCCATCAGCATTTGGCTCTAAAGTTCCATATACTAATACTTCATATATATTCGGGTTAGATGTATAGGTATATATGTATGAACTCACCAGCTCACTGTCAGAAATTACAGAAACAGTTTATTGTTAGTCCACTATATCTATTCTCCAATGATTCATTCTGAAGTGCTCTTCATTCTTAGGTTATATCAACTTATGATTCAAACATGATAAAATGTTAATTACCACGACAAATTCCCATGTCAAACCACAAGAACATCACTTATTTGTCACTGTAATCATGCAATCATGATTTGTTAACATGTATTTCTATTCATCGCACAAAAAAAGACGTAACCTTCAACTGTGACAAAATAACACTTGGAATATGAAGAATTCAGAAAGATAACCACTTCTACAAGCAAAAATCATATACATACAAGGAATCAAATAACGCGGAAACCCCTCGATCCCAAGGTAAGATGACCCAGACGGAGACACATTTCAACAGTTTAGTCAAGAAGATATCCAAAGATTTCAAATCGACCTAAGCAACCCGAATCTCAAAAGCCAGAATCAACTATAACCATCAATAACCCATTTCTGATACTATGACTCCGTATGAGAAAACAAAAAGAGGCCGTGTTGGGGCACGATTCGGATCCAGCAACGGTACGCGAAAAAAAGGAATCGGGCGGAAGAACTGACGCAGAAAGGAAAGGTTGAAGTGCAGAACGAAAATTCGAACCTTCGCTCTCATTGTCGAGGTGACGCTCTCGAGCCTTCTCCGATCTCCGAACCCTCTCTCTCGCGCTTCGAGCCGCTGCGCTTTCCGGAACAAGAGGAGGGAGGCTTTCGTCGGGTATTTATGGAGCTCACGGCTTCAGAAACCCTAATCGAGGATAACAATTGGGTCATGGCTCGAATTGGGCCCGACCCATCTACGTGATTGGGCGGGCCGGTGAGTTGGTTTTTGCCCAAATTTAGGACCAGATGGGTCCAAAGTCATTATGCAATAATTATTAGAATATTTTAAGCATTTCATATTTTTTTTATATTTTTTTAACTCAAATAAATGATGTGTGATTGCAAACTATTGACTTCTACTAAAAATATTATATGGTAACTGATACGGTATATTTTGGCCCAAGACACGTCAGAGTCCGACGCCATCGGCCACAGTCAGAATCCATACTAGGACATTGCTCGGCACGTCATATCTTGGGAATCCCTAAGCAGAGCTGCTCCCGAGACACGTCAAATCAGAATCCGTACCAAGATACTGTTTGGCATGTCTACCACGTCAACCCGCGTACGACCGACTCATGTGTAATACTATAAAGACATCTAGCCAGCATATGGCAAAGGGGAAAAAAAAGATTAATTGATCACTCCAATAACTTGCTCGTCAGAACAACCTCGTCGGGTGATCCCGACGAGAGCTATTTTTGCAGGAAAACCCAACCACCTCACAAAGACGAGCTGCCAACCACCCCGGAGAATGAGAAACGTAGCTCGACATACACGACGTCCGGATCGACACACAAAGAACGCTGATCAATACCCTGTCACGAGGGCCCGATCAACCTCGGCATCCAGCCCAGTCGACAGAAGACTCTCGACGTTGACCCGTGGACCAGACTGTGCTGACTCACCGGTCACGACACATTTGTTCACCTACAATAACTATAGTTTAAATGCCCAAATATAAGAACTAAACTTAAATGGCCAGAAACTTCTCTTGACCAAAAAAATGTTTATTGATGACACCACAGATGCAACTTTGGTGAGTGCAGCCCATTAGCTCAAGGTAATTTGGCAAGAGAAACAATTATAAGATGAAACAAGTCAACCAACCTACAAGCAAGTAATCATATAAACCAATTAGCTACTTTTCATAGCATGAATCTGGAATTACATGAATGATAGGCCATAAACAAATGTAAAACGCCTGCCACATTGTACTGATTTTATTCTACAGTGAGACATTATAGATGTTACAGGAAAACAAGAATATATATCTCATTCTTCATCACACATTGACATCCCACAATAGAAAAGTTCTTTCTTCCCAACAGATACATCAAAGAGTTATTACAGGCTGAATCATATCTGTGGCTAGCTCTATGCTTTCAACTGTTAGTAACCAAAATTGCAGAGAGGACTGTGTGTGGAAAGAAATGACAAAACTGAAGATATACCAAGAAACATTCATCAAGTTCCAACTGCTACATTGAAGGTCAGCAGATTTCAAACTTATAATGTGAGAGAGGTTGAATGAAATGGTTGGTACAGAGAATATACTCCATGCCAATAATAGCCTTCTAAAGAAATCTGTGTTCTCTGACACAAAAAGGGGTGCAAAGGACCTAAAATGATTAGGGCAGTAACAATAGAATCTATACAGGGGAAGATAGAAAAGAAGGCATTTCTCAGGAGAATCTTGTGCCAACAGAAGTCATAGAACATATGATGGTGAAATTTAGTTCCAAGAGATATGCACCACAAACTTTCAGATGCGCATGTAACCTCCCTGAAATCCACCTCGCTGAAAGGTTCTACTCAAGAAAGACTTTCTATTAATTGACCAACTCCTTCTCATAGCATAACGTCTACGCCAAGAAGTTAGCCGGGCATAAAGAGAAGGAAATGAGAAGGAAACTAGAAGCAGAAACAATATCATAGCACACAGAACCATAACATTGCGAAAACCATCTTGCAGAGCAGGATCCTTTTGTGCTGTCCATGGCACACCACCAACATTCATTCCGAATACTGTTAAATGAACCGAAAAGAAGAATTATTGTCAAGAATTCCAAAAAAGCAGACCTTAAAAAATAAAAAAGAGAACTTACTTCCTGTAACAATGGATAGAGGAAGGAATGTCAAAGAGAGAAAAGAAAGATAATAAAGCTTCTTATTTATTTGCTCTGACTGCCAGCTGTGAAGACCAGCTTGAATTGCAGTAACCCGGTTTACTATAAATCCCAAATTATCTTTTAGCCTCCTGAGGCGACCTATTAGTTCTTCAAGAGCAATGATATCTTCATTTGCAAACCAACTTTTGGCTGAACATTTCTCCTTTACACGTGGGAATACTTGCTCGCCATGAGCAACAACCTGGCATGATAAGGAAGAAAAAAACTATAAACTAGCAACACAAGAGCTTAACTTCTACAATAACTGCAAACATTTCTACAATTGATTGATTACATATAGGCAGAGCAGAAAAGATGCCACTTGTAAACAAAAATCAATCATCCAACCTTGTGTAACTCAAACTAATATATATGAGGAACTCACTTGAAGCAGGCGTTGCAAATTCAAATGCAGTTTGGGAAATCTTCTGTCATCCAGCATTTGTTTCTTTAATGTGGAACCACCTGCAATCATTAGAAGGAGGTAGCATATAATATAACATAATAAGTTAATCCACAAGCATCCTTGCAAAAAATTGCAGTTAGATCAGTGTAAATTGTTCATAAAAATAAAAGTGCCACACCGTGACATCCACACTAGTTGCATAAAGTTTTGCCAAAAAGAACATGTTTGCTACACCAATGGGAATATGTTGTGGCAAGGAGAGATTGAATTAAAAGAAACACATGAATGATATAGAACACTTCAAAGACTACGGAAGGGTAAAAACCTGATGCCAATGCTTATTAAACTAAGAGTAACTTGCAATATAACCAAAAAGAGGTTAAAAAGATTCGTGGGCTTTCACATTTTTTGACGAAATAGGTAGTTTAGTGTTTCCAGTTGCCTGAAAATAGTTCCTGACTGTTCCCAAATGAAAAGAAGGCTAATGGCTGAGACTCTTCCACATCTATCTAAACTAACATATATCATGCATGTCCTAATCAGTTAACAAACCTCTGCCACTACATAAATAGGACTGGAAGAATTCAATTCCCGACCTGAGTTGAGGCAGGGCATTCAATTGGAGCAAGAGTGGTTCGAGTAGGAGTCAGTCCTGTATAGATGTCCCCATCCAACAGGTTGATACACAAACGAATGCATCTAGAGCTTCATTTTTCCCTGATCCCATCTCAAACCTCACAACCATTTCTCGCAGAATAAGTGATTCATAGGCAATAAATATACTGATATGCTCTTTATTACATAAGCACACAACCAAAACCTTCATTGATTAATAGCAGAATTATGTGCATTCCGAAGAAAGATAATCGCATACACCAAAAAGATTATATAATCCACCCAGTTTGGTGATCATAGATTATCAAAGCCAAAGATGTAAGATGTGATTACCTTTGTCTAGTTCCAGCTCTACTGCATCCAATTCCATCTCAAGCTTAGTCACTATATCTTGAACATGATCAACATGCGTGTCAATAATGTGCACAACAAGGTTCGAAACTTTTACTGGCACGGGATTATCTGCCTCCTCTGAGTGGTTCATCGTAAGCAAAAATTCAAGAACATGTTCCCGAATGATAATGCCGCTACGTCCCCCCTCCTCCTCCTCCTCCTCTGCATCCCTCACCAAACCTGTGCTCTCAATGCTTGGGATTTCCGACAGAAGCGACTGCCCTGTGGGCGAAAAATCCAATCTTGGGATCCGTCCGAGGCTTACCGTGATGACCGAGTTCTCAGTCACCCTCGCGGCCAGCCTCAGGGTGAAACTACTTGCCGCAGGACCCGGAGAGTTCACGCGGAACACGAGGGCGCCGTCCACATGCCCGCAAAAGGGGCCGTTGCTGACGAGAGTGAGAATGTCCTGAAGCTTAAGCGGGGGACACAGGACATCGATGAGATACTGAGCAGACAATGCCAGCTTCTGGTTTCCCTTTGGGAGCTCCGCATGATACCAGCAGAATTCTTTTCCACTGCCTTCCTTCAGATCCCATTCTTTGTTGAAGTAGTTTCCCAATCCATCGAAAAGATAGGCTTTCTGCCGCACGGCACCGGGGAAATGGACCCGACAGTGTCGAGGCTCTCTGACGAGCGGCTCGCCCGAGGGTTCCCTCCCCTCCTCTTCTCCCTCTGCTGCCGTATCATCAGAGAGCAGTTCCATAACAGGAGCACCAACAAATCAAGCACCCCAAAAGCTCTCGGCTTCGAGCAAGAATCCAACGTTCGACTGAAAGATCCCAACTTTCCCAAAAAGATTCAAAAGAAAACCAAAATGCAAGTCGAATTCTAGAAGAAAAGTTTGCAGCTTTCCGGACAGATCGGGAAGTATCAAGCCTCGAAGGGTCCCCGGAAGGGCAAATACCCAGAACCAAGGAATCGAGGTGGGATGAAGAGTTCGGTGGTAAGAGACGGCGGAAGGACCTAGTCTTTGCACGGATCAAGACGGGTTCAAAGCGCAGAATCGGGTGGCAGAGGGAGAGAATAGACGAAGGTACGAACGCTCGACATAGTCGGCACCTTCCTCGCCGCTTCACATTCGACACTCGAACGTAGCCCCAAAAATACAATCTAAATAGCAAGTAAAAAAAGAAATGCTATGAATACCAACATAAATTTTATAATTTACGGAAAAATGAATTGTAACAAAATAAAAAATAAGTGCCTACAAATTAGCTTAAATAATATTTTATTTTTAATTTTATTTTTAAAGTGACATAATACGCAATTAAGTTGTATGTAAATATAATATATGTCGATCAAATAGCATATATTATATTCGAGTCCAAGTCCAATTAATCATCTCATTAAGTGATTCAATCTTAAATTTTATAATTTGACTCTCTTTTTTTTAATAAAAAATATATATTATATTAAATAAAATATATTATCAAGTGTTAAATCCGTATAAAAAATATATATTAATCAGTCTGAATATTCCAATAAAAATATAATTTGACTCTTTATATCCCTTAGTTGGATGTGACTATTCATACTTTAATTCTACATTTATCAATTTAAATATTGGATTACCATCATTTATTGAATATTTTTAGTTAATTCTATTCAGTCACATATTGTTTTTGATAGGACTTGTATCTAATTTTACATATTAGTTTTATTATCATTTATCATTTGTAAAAGAGAACAAGTTTGGGTCACTATCTTCAAGACATGATGGTGAATTCAGCCACTGTATTATATTATATTGATTTTGATGGAGAACCTCATGGACAAGAACAAAAGTTGGGTCAGTGTCTTCATTTTATCCACAACAGTTGTGTGTTTTCAGATTGAAATGAGGAGAGAATCCATGGAGATTGCAGTCCCAACTGCAGCAGATCTTGGTAAGTTGCAGACTATTAAATGTAGCACGAGCTCACCTTTTCATCCTGTGAGCTTAATAGGAAGAAAAGGGTAAAGAATGAAGAGAAAAAAAATCTTTGGAAAGGAGGGCCAAATGCCACCACACGTTTCCCATTAATGATTGATGATGGGCAGCAACCCACCAGTGCTCTGCTGAGGCTTCGTCATCTTCAACCACACCATTGAATCCATTTTCCACTGGTTCGCTCCTCACCTTCTTCTTCTTCTTCTTCTGGTGAGTCTTCCTTCCTTTCATCTTCTGGGCTTTCTTTACTGTTGTTGTCAATATGATTGGTCTCTCTTTTCTTGGTTCACTTATTTCAGGAGTGATTTCAGTGGGATTTTAGACTATATAAGATAGAATTTCTTGATTAAGTCCGTCTTGGAACTGAGGATGTGTTTCTGTTTAGTTGTTTTGGCCTGTAGCATCACTCTTGTGAAGGTTTTCTTTTTTGCTTGGGACTTTGTTTCTTCTTCGGTTCGTGTGTGATTTTGTGAGGCTATGAGTAGTGGTTGTTCTGAAGATGCCTCTTTTTTCCCCTTCATTTGGTGTCTCTTTTTGGGACCAACATAAGAACAAAGTTGAGAGAATAGGAGTGGTTCTGATCGCTTGGAACATATATGGGAATGGTGGATTATACATCTAAGTTCTCTATTGGTCTCTGTTTTTGGTTCTTTGTTTCAGGAGTGATTTAACGAGAACATTATACTGAATATGATCTTTTCACTGAGTCAGACTTGAAGCTTCTTGATTTAGACTGTCTTGGAACTGATTATTTCTGTTTGTTTGTTTTGGCCTTCAGTATCACTCTTTGATGGCTTCCTTCTTGCTTGGAACTTTTTTACCTTGTTTGTTTGGTTTGTGGTCTTGTGAGACTATAATGATAGCTGTTCTCATGATGCCTCTTTTTTTGTCACCTTCATTTTGGTGTGTCTTCATGAGATCACCATAAGAGCAATGTTGACAACAAAAGAATGATCCTAATCACTTGGAACTTTCAGTTCTAAGTTTGCTCTATGAACTACTACTTTCTAAGCTTCCACAAGTCAATAGATGAAGATATATCGACTCAAATAGTTATTATTGGTTCTTTTCTCAATTTGTTGTTTGATTTCCCTATTACTTCCAAATCCATGTACCTGCACTGGAGTCTTACTTGGAAAAGTGCATGCAGATTTGCTACTGAGAAGCTTCTATTTTCAGAACATCTGATTCACTTGGACACTTCAAGCCACCGTCCCTCATTTTCTGTAAGGTAGAACATCTATCTGCCTTAGCAAATGGTTTGAGTTTGATCCATATCTAATGCAAACTGTCCATTTTCTCCACCATGATGTTGTGGGCTTGAACAGACTTCACGAGTCATATCTACTCGTGATGTAGGATAACCTTGCAAGGTCTTATGGCCTATGCTACCGAGCCATATACCCTGTCTTGAAAGAAAAGTACACTTTAAATGTCATATGATGCATATGCACTCAGAAAAATATGATTGTTGTAAGATTGTTATTTCCCTTTAGCTTGTTTCCTGTCTGCCCCATTAATTTGTTCTCTGTCATATAACTTCTGACTTGTCTGCCAACAATGCTATGAGCTAAATGTAATAGGCAAAACAAGATTTGAATGGCCAATGTTAATGGTCTTTGTTAGATCACATCAGGTGATTATTTGGTTCTGAAACATTATTTACTATGTAATATGATGCTTTTCCTGAAAATCTAATTGGCTTTCAAGGGCAAATTGCTTGTGATAAATTGCCTATGTTAGTTTTGATGAACATATCGACGCAGGAAAAAAAGAAACGCCTGAAAAGATGGAGCATGCAGCTGGAAATATTCTCAACAATATAATGGAAACAATAGCTGATGGTGTCCAACAGCATAAGCCTGAGATTGAAGAACAAAATACAGCCTCTGCCCGGGTGAGAAAACTATTTGGACGCCAGAAAACCATTCATAAGATCTTGGGTGGTGGACAATGTATGCCTCTTTTTAATCCATTTTCATATTTCTTGTTTTTGAATATTTTGTTGGCACAAATGAAGCATAATTTTTTTTTGTTTGACCTTTTAGCTGCTGATGTGCTGCTATGGAGGAACAAGAAAATCTCTTCTAGTGTCTTGACATGTGCAACAGTTATCTGGGTTCTCTTTGAATGGCTTAATTACCATTTCTTGACTCTGATAGCCTTTGCACTATTTCTCGGAATGCTTATTCAGTTTGCTTGGTCTTCTGCCTCTGTTGTACTAAACAGGTATCGGTTCTGCTCAAATGTTCTATCCAAATGTATGTTAAAAGTTGATTGCTGACCTATCGATTCTGACAGATCGACATCTCAAGTGCCTCGACTTGTTATACCCGATGACCTATTTGCTAATGTTGCTGTTTCTCTTGGTGCCCAAATCAATCAATTCTTGGGATTCATTCAAGATGTTGCATGTGAAAGAAACTTGAAGCGATTTCTTGTGGTATGTATTTTCTTCCTCCTGAGGAAATTTTTGGTATGTATGTCATATCATATTATGTCTGCCACTTGCATTCCATGAATGTTTGAATTGCTAGAATAACATAACACCATGGCCTTCGTGTGAATTTTTTGAGTTGCTGTAGTCGTCGATTTGGTGGTTCTGTTGTGAACGGGCTCCTTTTCTTGCCATACATGATGGTCCTTTCAAAGGACATATATAATTATATATTACCACAAGCTTGCAACCAGAATTACAAATAAATTGCATGGTGGCATTGGATGCTGAGACTGGTCATATAACATAATTACAGGTGCAGTTCAGTCAACAACACAAGAGTAGATGGCAAGCTAGATGATGAAGAATGGGTCATAACTCATAGCGCCTCATTAATTTTATGCCAAGAAATGTGTTTGTGATACTATTTCTGTTCTCATTACAATTTAGTAGTCAAGTATGCCAACCCTCACTCTCTGACAAGATCATAATATTATAAGATTTTTTCTATGTTTGTTTTCAAGTAATACTTCAAAATAAAGTGAAACTCAAGTCCTTCATGTCAGGTTGTAGCAAGCTTGTGGGCTGCTGCTATTATAGGGACATGGTGCAATCTCCTCACTGTTGTTTATGTCGGTGAGAAACTATTCCTTTCTTTAACTGCTTCAAGACATTAATTTTGTCTCATTTGTTTTGTCTGGTTTTGTATTTCATGTCTGATGATGTAGGGAAATGCTTATTCATTGATAGGGAAAATAAGAAGCATATGAATTTTGATTTTCTACTGCATATAATATGTGAGGATACTCATTTTCATTTTTTTAATATATAAAATAAACCATTGACTTAAAATACTGATTGGCCCATATGTATCAACTAGTGTTTACCAGTTTGACGAAATGTCCATACTGAATCATATGGCTCAACACCGAGGCAATAACATTGATTTCTAACTTTCTAGTATATTATTCAATGATGTCGATATAATCCCTGTGTACCGATACTATACCAGTCTGTGATAAATAAATCATTTATCTAAACAAGTTGGAATACAGTAAAAATATACAACCATTGATGTTCTACAATGAGTAATTTTATGAGCAAAATTGTTCACAATAATTGCCGAAGCAGATTAAACAGAAACAATTTAACTAAATGAAGAAAGCTTGTTATATCCTTAATGCTATATATTGTTTAATTGGTGCAGGATTTGTTTGCGCTCATACGCTGCCAATAGTGTATGAGAAATATGAAGATCAAATTGATGACTTTCTATATAACCTCCTCGGGCAGTTCCAGAATCACTATAGCAAGCTGGATGTGAGTGTGCTGAGTAAACTATCCAAAGGAAATCTCAGATCAAAGAAGAATGACTAGAGTCCATCCTTCTTTGGTTCATCTTGTCTTTTATTGTGTGATCGACATGCTGTATTGCTGTCAAATAAAGATGAAAACCTCCACCACTACTGTGAACACAACAGCAGCAATTCTGTGCATAGTCTTTTTGCCACTGAATGCTGGTTTCTGATATCCCAACTGGTTGTCAAGCAATTATGCAAACAGAGCATGATGTTCTTTAGGTCAATTCCGATGCATTCTAAATGTCTCATTGAGCATTCTTTGTTGATGCTTAATCTCAATGATCAAAGTTTGGAGGTTTTTGGTTTCTAAATTAATACTCTTTTTTATCATAAAAACCAGCACTGCTCTCTGCTTACCTGTGATCTGACAAAAGCCTTAACAAACACAATGCTGCACTGCATTGATTCTCCCAAAACTTCTCAGCATGCTGAAGCATTTTAGTGGCACAGCCAGGCAAATGAATATAACCAATTTCACAGGTAATCTGCATAGTGAAAGTTAGCATGGACTGTCTCCTCTGTTCATGCATTCTCCAGAGCCCAGAAGTCCAAGATTTGAACACATGCAGATGATAGTAGCAAATTTTCTACACACAAGCAAATAGCCAGAAACATGGAAGGAGATCTTCGATGTTACGGTCATTATTGCTTTCTGCTCCATTTTGACAACTGCATTCAAGTGAAAGAGTTCTTGAAGTAGCAATTCTGAAAGATCTGCTTGCTTGACTTGGCAGGCCACCTGCTCCAACCCTCCATTCAAACTTGAAACTGGTTGTTTGATTGTTGTTGCAGCAGTAGATAAATGACTGGATTAAGTCAGTAAAGTATAAACTGAGTGAATATGATTAGTTCAATGCACCTGTAGATTTCAATGTTCATCACCATGAACAATCCACAGCAATTGACTAGGCCTTTGTCTCTCTTTAAATGGAAACTGTGATCCCAATAGAGCTCTTATTTAAAGTCACAACTTGGGTATGATGAGAGTGACTCCTATGTCCAGTTACCGATCACTTTTCTTCACAGCTAATGGATGACATTGAAGACCAGATTCTATCTAATCCATTGAAGAACTTTTGAACTTTGACACCATATTCAACGCATCTACTATGTTTTCTTTGTGAAAAATTGAAGTTGATCCCTTATTTAAATTCAAATAATATCTGTCATCTGTGCATTTCAATTTTTTGCAATGTGTGGCTATTCCTAAATCATCTTTTAGTCTGAAAAGATGATTTGGATGTCTCAGTAGAGACGAAAATAATAATCGAAAGGAAGGTAAATGACCATCGTACACTATGCAACGGGACGTGACATCAAATGGCGGATGGCTTGTCGTCTCCGTTCTCGCCGTATGTTGAGTTGTGTGTGGCATGAGTTGCTCGCCTGACGAGATGCATCAGACTTTATCTTTCGCTGTTTCCATGGCGTTCTTGGCCGAGTGGGATTGGCAACACTACCATCTCGACTTCGTGCATGACAACAACGGAGCTTTCAGACTGATGGCAGAAAGGACAGGCGGCTGTGGCTGTGGCTGTGGACATTACTCACACTGTCTACGAGAACCCTCTTCACCTCAAACCTTATCCCTCGGTATGTGGATCCTGATGAGGTAGACACTGTTCTTGCTGTCTTCCAGATTGATACTGGTTATAAATGCAGTGATCTGAAACTCGACACTGAGCATCAAAGACTGCAAACTGTTTAGGTTCATCTTCATCTGCTTCGATTGGTGGATGAGATGTGACCATGCCATACTTCCTTGCAGATAAATCCTTCTTACTCGACTTAGCAAGAAGAACGACTCGAGAACAAATCTGCATGTCGCCATCAACGTCAACAAGCAACGTGGGAAGGATGATAGGAGCGGGAAAAAGAATGTGGCATGATTCATCCCCTCTCCCTTCCAACCTCCAATCTATCCCATGCTATTGCTCCCCTTTAAAGTTGACTTGGCGAACCTATTCATACAACACCTAATCCCCCCCTAGTCTTAATACATCCCATCACATCCTTGCTTCCATTCTGTGGCTTGGCGGCTCTCATGAACGCCACCATGAGCATGTTGAGCATGGTGGAGGCGAAGCTGCCTCCAGGTTTCAGGTTCCACCCGAGGGACGACGAGCTCGTCTGCGACTACCTCGCCGCGAAGGCCGCCGGAGGCAGCACCGAGAGCAGTTCCATGATGATGGTGGATGTTGATCTCAACAAGTGTGAGCCATGGGATCTCCCTGGTATGATTTCTTTCCCCCGTATAACATCATTTGCTGGTGTAGCATAGTGTTGTTTCCGCTTGATTTCACATGAACCAGCTGGTGTTTGTTCTTGAAAGCGCACGGTTTGATCCATCAAAAAGCATTCTGTAGACAATATTGAGTTTGCTGCACCCTGCCATGGCTGCCATATCCTTTAATTCGTATGATTTCTGAGAACATACAGAAATTTTTGTGTGCTTCCTTTCATTTTTCCTTCTACTAATCCCAGAAGAAGGTACATTTCTTCTTTTATGTCTATCTTATCTCTTCAGCTCAATCTCCATGCTTCCCCTTTCTGGCTTTCCCAACAGAGGAAAATATGCTTCTACCAAACTTGGCCACTTTCTAACCTCTTCATGTGTTCTGTTCCTGCATGATTGACTGCCAGAATTCCGTGGATTGTATTCCTGCTGCCCATGTCTATCTGAAATGAACCAAAATCCAGAAGGAAAACTTTTTAGCCTCCTCAAGCCAAAGATTATTGCTTGTCATCTTCTCTAAAGTCATGTTGCTGGAGAGTTCATCACTCTGGTTTTAAGCAATCTCTATCATGGAGTTAGGTTCATTGCTGATGCCAAAGAAGCCGTGGAGTGCTTGCCTTGTCTCTCACAATCTCCATCAAACTCGAGACAAATTCATCTTGCATCAAAGTCCATCAGATCATTTTCTCTGCTAAACAGTACCAAGATTCTGATAGACTTGATGGTAATGATGATAAACTTCTGAAAACTGTTCAGTTTCCACTGAAGTAAATTGTTTCCGTGGATCAGCTGCTGCATGTGTTGGAGGCAACGAGTGGTACCTCTTCAGCCTTCGAGATCTGAAGTACGCGACCGGGCAGCGGACCAACCGGGCGACCATGTCAGGCTACTGGAAGGCCACAGGGAAGGATAAACCAGTGACTCGAAAAGGATTGCTGGTTGGGATGAGGAAGACTTTGGTGTTCTATCAAGGAAGAGCTCCCAAGGGGAAGAAGACAAAGTGGGTCATGCATGAATTCCGCATGGAAGGATCCGATGGTGCTCCAAAGTTGCCTTTCAAGGTATCCCTGTGAACTCAATTCTTATAGATCACAGACTGAGAAGAAGATCATCTTTTTTGCTGCATACTCTGTTCTATTATCACTGTCTTTTCTTACCTTTTTTCTTATATTAGATCTCAGATCTACGAGCAGATTTAAGGCTTATATTAGATCTTTGTCGGAAGTTCTGCAAGGAACTTAAATTCTTGGCCACATAAATCCAGATGCATAAGTACATAAATTTAAAGACAACATGGTAAAAGTTGTTAATTTAGATTAAATCATAAATCTCTATGCAGAGATAGAACTATTTATGAAACATGTTTAACTGTGGACACAGTGAGGTCTGATAACACTTATAACTGCAGACAGAAGATATCTTGATAGATTAGCGGAGTTAAAGAACAGCTAGTGCTTATACATGACAATTTATAGCAGATTATATCCTGGATAAAGTTCTTTGTTAAGTATATGTCATTTTCCTTCCATGAGATAGACTCTTGAAATCTTCTTCAAGCAATTTCTGTATCCTTATTTGACTATATATTTGATTGGTTTTGTATGTATAAAAAATTATCTCAACTCCTATACAGTGATCTTTAAGCTAATGTGTGAATGCTAAGTAGTCATCTCAATCACTCAACTGTCATAATAATAATTAATTCAAAGTACTTGTCCTGATGTTTCTGCTAATCCTCTCATCACAAGGACAGTGACACTTTTTTCTTAGTCCATGCAGCCAGACTGGGCCCTATGTAGAGTCTTCTGCAACAACAGAAGGATCTCCACCATGCCAAGCATGGAGTCAAGCCATGAAAGCTCAGGTTCACAGTCCCTCCCAGCTCTAATGGACAACTGCATCACCTTTGGCCAAACCCCTTTCTTCTCAGAGGGGTTTGAGCAGGTGCCCTGCTTCTCCAGCCTATCTCCAAACTATGTATCCCAGTGCCAAGACTTTGTCCTAACAAAATGCTTAGCTCAAACTGGTGGTTTGCCTGAGTTGAACTCTGGATTGAATCAGCTCACTGGTGACAGAAGGGACTCGAGAACAGTTCTGAACTACTTCACCAAGTTCGAGGGTGATCCAAAGGGAAAGGTGGTGCCACAAGGGGGTTATGAGGATTACTTGACACAGAGTCGTCTGCCATCAACTTGGAATCCTTGAGGCTTGGTGAGGTTGGTGGGCAACTAGAACAGAAGATATCACCTACTTGTAGTCACTCATTAAAGTTGTCTACATGTATAGTTTGATGACTTGACTGTATTCATAGGCACTGTATAATCTTCTATATCCTATTATGGGATTTTATTATTATTATTTTTTGGGTGGACAAGTTTAATGGGCATTTCAGAAAAAGATTAATGTTGAAGGATAATCTCTGGTCTATATCACATGCTCTGTAGATCTGTTTAATTTGTCTTCTCATGTAAAATTTAGTGTGATCAATTATGCTTGATTGCAGAATTCAAACTGCACATCAAGAACTGTGCATCTTAAATATTCCCCTCACTATTGCAGAAAACACTACTGGATCTGGTCATTGCTTGTGCCATTGGCAGTGTCAAGTATTGCTATGTTTTTAGATTCTAATCTACAGAATAGTTCATAGTACCAGTCAGCCTTCTACAGCACAAATACTTTCTAACAAAGAACATAGCTGCCAGCACATGTCAAGTATATTGTGGAAATGATTGGTGGAACCTTTCATTTAATCTATTTCTCATTAGTTTATAGCTTAGCTATTCAATATTAATGTTTGATCTGAGATCAGAAATGCAGTCATTAAAGCCACAGATAAGCTGGTCCTCCTTCAACAATCCATTTGTTTACAGTTAAACCATCAACTACAAGCTCAGATGTTGTAGGTTGATATGTTGAACAGGTGACACCCACATCCTACTTGTCTCATTTTAAATGGACTGAGATCACTCAAAGCAGCTGCAGACCAACTTCTTCTGTAGGCAATAAAAAACACCACAACTAACATCTAAATCTCTTTTTTCTGAAGATTGACCATAACATAGTTTATAGCAATGATGAAGAAGGTACCAATCATTGAAGAAAATTCCACAGCTTTCCCTCCCTTGAATCAAAATGAGGATAAGGTTGCTTCTCTTCCGTGGGACAAGCCACCATGCCTACTAATACACTGTGTGTGCATGAGGACATAGAGTTTCCATGTCAGCAGCTACAACCAAAACAAGGCATACTGTGATGCAACAGATCTGCTAATTGTATCATTCAGCGGCAACAACAAAGAACCAACTTAGGGTGTTCAGCGCAGCGCAAAGGGAGGGAAATCCCGCCGTTCATGGGGTCATGCACGGATCTTAATGCCACTAACTGTCCAAAACATGATGCCGCCAAAGAAGCGCCGACTGCTATTGGTCGATGATGATGGCCAGAGAATGGGTCCCTTTAACTGACCAATCCTATTATGCCATTCTGTTGTAATGAGAAGGGCAACTTCATAATGTCACTTTATCTTTATATTTATTTCTAAAATAATTATTTTCACATAGCTATGAAAGTTAACTATGAAATAGTATACTAATCATGTAATAATGGGTGGTGGGAAATCTATCATATGACGACGTCACATTCGAGTTTTTTTTTTTCCTAATAATATTTTTCCACCCAATTATGTCTATTATTTATTTTTAAATAAATTATTTTCTCAAACTAGTTACTAAAGTTAATTTCACCCATAGCAGTATAATAATCATATGACTAACGCATTAGTTTTAGTGGAGAAAAGAAACACGCAAAGAAGAAAGCTCCAAACATGGAACGTTGTTTATTTGTGTTGTGAGCTGATACGACACATATCTAATGCATCATTTTGTTGCCCACAACTTTTATTCACTTCAAACCAGTCATTACCTTATTCGCCTCTAGCCACACTCTTCATTACGTTACACCGAAGTTCTGATCGATTCCCTCTCGATCTTGGAAGCGAAGAGGGCCAATTCATTTCCACGGTTAAACTTTAGCTGCATGGCCTCTTCTCTAGAGATGCGGTATGAGTTCATCAACACCTCCACCGGCATGCCACGGAAAGCCGATGTCTTCCCCACGAAATGGTTGACTATGGCGTTGTCGTTGGTCTTGATGGAGACCCATTCGAAGCTCTCACGTTGTGCCTGAATCGTCACCGCAAAGTACTGCGGAACTACCAGTAGTTGACCCTGACGGAGTTCGCCGATGAATACTGTTTGGCCTCGGTGTCCCACCACCTGCACCCGGCTACATCCCCTCAAGGCGTACACGATGCTGTGAGCATTGACATTCCAATGTGGCGACACTATGGCATTCTGCAAGCACACATGATCATCATATTTGATCAACATTTTTGAGACCATAGATGGACGGTTGATGATCATAGATAATGCTTTTATCATACCGGGCGGAGAAGTGCCCTCACGGCACTCATTTGAACGAATCTTAGAATTGGGAGCTTCTGGCTGTTGAGGGTGGTGATCCTTCCAGCGCGCGGATTGAAGTAGTCAGCACGCAAGGGGTCTCCAATGTTCTGCCTTATCTTCATGGTGCAGAAAGCCTCTAATACATTAGATTGACATCCCCTTCCCTCTTGGCATTCTTGTCTCACCTCTCTTTCTCGTACCAGCTGCTCACTCTGCCGTGATGCTTGTAGCACCTGAAGCCCACTCGTGACAAGGACTATCTCACCCCTCCTGTCGTCGGGATTCTGGATTTTTCTCACCAATTCCCTATCGACACCGAGTGCCTCTGCTAGTGGATCAAGCTCGAAACCGCTGAGCAGGTTGTTCCCCTTTATCTGCTGTAATCTCACTTCTATTTGGGAACCTTGCTCGACTAGTCTCTCCCTCCCAGCAAGTAGAAATTCCTAGCATCATATATTTCTCAATTAAATTACCTTGAAAACTGTGTTGCGTCAGAAAATTATATGGATGGATTCATTAAGGCTCACCCTATGCTGGCGATCCAATTGATTGGCGCTGCTGCTTGTGTCGAAGGTGGTAATCGTGACGACAGCTACTTCGCCATTGTTGTAGCCCCAATAAGAAACGCCAGCGGGCAACGCGATGATGTCTCCCTCACGGAAGTAGTGGATCCTCTGGTGCTCGTCTCGGAACCTCTGACATCCGCCTGCCACCTGCTCCCATTGTTGTTCGGTTTGCTGGAAGGATTGGAACGTCTCTGGGCAACCAGGGAACACTGTTCCAATGATTCCCCTTCCTGCATCCACCATGGACCATCGTCGAGCTTTAAGACAATATATATGACATGGAATTAAGTCACCATATTCAAAGAGCACGGTGTCTATGCATGAACGAGCCTTGCACAATATAGACGAGGCGTGGTGCACTGGAAAAGGATGGCAGGAGAAGGCCTCTCGGTTGGATGGTATGACGACATGCAGACACGCCCACACACTGGAGCTGCTCATTGTACTGGTCAAAGTACTCTGTGTAGCCAGCTTCCGAGGGCACACGTCGGGTGAGCTCAAGGGTGCTTAGCTTCTCGATTTTGCATTGGCTCACGCGGCTGTAGCGATGCACATTCATCCATGGTTCACCTGCTCCCTGCTGGCCGAGGCCAAGCTGGGCTCGAGAGATGTGGCAGAAGAGGAGCAAGCAAAGAGAGAAAGAGAGGAGAATGGAGGTGGAGGTCGCCATGGCTTAGTGTTCTGCAGAAGGAACGGGGAGAGAGTGGTGAAGGGGAGTGCAGAACTGGGAGGGTATTTATAATGGGTTCCTTTAGAGGGTTGTGTGGAGTTTGGTTGGGAGGTCACGAGGCTTCGCATGGGTTCTCGTGTCGCCGCATGCAAACGACTGGTTTGAAAGGGAAGCACAGATGCTTGGGTTTGGTAGGAAGGGGACGATTTCGGTTGAGAGGCCAACTGCATGCTGCGAAGAAAATGTGCAGCAGAGATATCTTACTTGGTTTCTATGCTTCATAGTGTTGTTGATGACGCTACGCCCTTTCTAAGCTACCAAAATGTGGAAATGATTAGTGGAACCTTTCATTTAATCTATTTCTCATTAGTTTATCGCTTAGCTATTCAATATTAATGTTTGATCTGAGATCAGAAATGCTGTCATTAAAGCCGCACATAAGCTGGTCCTCCTTCAACAATCCATTTGCTTACAGTTAAACCATCCACATCAGAAGCTCAGATGTAGGTTGATATGATGAACGGGTGACACCCACATCACTGAGATCACTCAAAGCAGCTGAAGGCCAACTTCTTCTGTGGGCAATAAAAAAACACCACAACTAACATCTAAATCTCTTTCAGAAGATTGACCATAAAATAGTTTGAAGCAATGATGAAGAAGGTACCAATCATCGAAGGAAATTCCACAGCTTTCCCTTGAATCAAAATGATGATAAGGTTGCTTCTCTTCCGTGAGACAAGCCACCACACCTACTAATATACTCTGTGTGTGTATGAGGACATGGGTACAGAGTATAGAATTTCCATGTCAGCAGCTACATCCAAAACAAGGCATACTGTGATGCAACAGAGCTGCTAATTGTATCAACTTAGCTTTTTCTACGGAACATGATGACGCCCATGAAACGCCGACTGCTATTGGTCGATGATGATGGCCAGAGAATGGGTCCCTTTAGCTGACCAATCCTGTTATGCAATTCTGTTCTATTGAGAAGGGTAACCTCATAATATCTATTTATCTTTAAGCCGAACCATCAAAGAAGGGTTTGTGGCGTAGTTGGTTTGTACCTTCTGATGTGTGATGCTGTGTTCGAGAGATCGGCGTATCGATTTCAAATGTGATAGATTTGGTCTGATTGCATACAAACAAAACTATATTATATTTTGCCTTTTTGGCTTTTTCTATCTAATTATATCTATTATTTATTTTAAAATTAATTATTTTCTTATGATCGTTATTAAAGTTAATTTTGAAACAGAGATACTAATCACATAATAATAATGAGGTGATGAAGCAGTTGGCTAAGATTGAGAGTTCCAACTTCTCAAAGCCCATTCAATAAAATAAAACAACAAAGGTAATTCTATGCCAAATATAATAGATTTGGGTTTATCACAACTCTTTGATATCTATCAGATTACCGAGCCTTACTTTTTTTTACTAATGATTTTTTCTACCCAATTGTGTGTTATATTTATTTTTAAATTAATTATTTTTTTCTCAAAGTCCAGTGTCAAAGTTTACTACGAATTAGGATACTAACTATATACTAATGGGGTGGTGCCATAGTTGGTCAGCACATAAGTGATCCCTCTCTCACCCCATTTAATAAAGTAAAGTAATAAAAATATATTCGTGCCAAATGTGATAGATTTAGGTCAATTACAGTAGTTCGATATCTATCAGATTACTCCGACGCATCCAAGCTTCTTTTTTCTGTCTAATGGTTTTTTTTACCTAATTGTGTGTTATGTTTATTTTTAAAATAATTATTTTATCAAGAAGTTATCAAAGTTAACTACCAAACAATATATTAATCATAATCACATCAAGGTTCGCTGTACCATATCGTACCGGCGTTTTAACCTGGGCTCGATACGGTACGGTACCGGTGTATCGGGCGGTACATCAGGACGTACCGAGTGGTACACCCTGGTGTACCGAATAATTTTTTATTTTTTTTTCATACTGTAGCAACGGTACAATATAGTACTGTAGCACTGTAACAATACCGGATGATCCGCGTATCGATAACTTGTTGGACCGGTACGTACCGGACGATACGTTTCGGTACAAGAGACATCGAATCACACAATAATAGACACTGGTTCACTTAGGGTTTATTTATTTTCCCTAATGGTTTATTCTACCTAATTTTGTCTATTATTTATTTTTAAATTAATTATTTTCGTATTTTAGTTATTAAAGCTAAATACAAAAAATAGTATACTAACCATCCAATGATGGGGTGGTGGTACAGCTAGCTAGCGTGCATGTCTCATAGCTATGTGTGATAAGGAGGTTAAGAGTTCAATTCTCTTTCACTTTATTTAATAAAATAAAACAATCAAGATATATATATATATATATATATATATATATATTATATATATATATATATATATAACCCAATCCTTTTTTTTTTGCTAAGACCCGCATAAAAATATGCGACTGACATAAAAGAGCACCTGACCAGTTAGAAACAAAAATAAATAGGAACATATAGTTCCAATAAAGGGAACGCAAGGACTATATTCTTCTGGGTTTTGCTCAAGTCTCGAATAAATTCAAGGATATATTAGAAGAAGAAATTCTGATCAGCGATCGGAATGGTTTGTGGATTCCGAACAACTAGGATCATCCAATGTAATAAGTCAAATGTGACAGATTTAGATCTATTACAATTGTCCAATATCTATCAGATGATTCGAGTTCATTCGAGCTTTTTTTTTTTTTTTCTTTGTCGAATTATTTTTTCTACCTAATTGTGTCTTTTATTTATCTTTAAATTAATTATTTTTCTCAAGTTAGTTATTAAAGTTAATTACAAAATAGTATGTTAGCGAGCGCATGGGTCTCGTAGGTGATGTCTGATCCTGAGATCGAGAGTTTGAGCTTCTGTCACCCCCATTCAATAAAATAAAATAATGAAGATATATTTGCATCAAATGTGATAGATTTGGGTTCATTAGAACCGTCTGATATCTATCAGATGACATAGGTGCATTCGAGCTTTATTATTTTTTGCATAATAGTTTTTTTATCCAATTGTGTATTATATTTATTTTTATATTAATTATTTTCTCGAGTTAGTTATTAAAGTTAATTATGAAACAGTATACAAATCGTACAATAATAGAGTGATGGTAGGTCATTTAATATATATATATATATATATATATATAAAGCAATGAAGATATATCTGCCTCAAATGTGTTAGATTTGGTCCGTCACAATCATCCCATATCTATTAAATAATATGGGTGTATTTGATCTTTATTCTTTTTTGCTAATTGTGTTTATTATTTATTTTTTATTTTTAATTATTTTTTATCAAATTAGTTATTAAAGTTAATTACGAAATACTATGATATATGTACAATAATAGGATGGTGGCATAGCATAATTTTTGCGTGATCATGAGGTTAAGAGTTCGAGCCTCTCTTACCCCCATTCAATAAAATAAAACAATTAAGACATCTGTAATAGATTTTCTGATATCTATTAGATGACATGAGCCAGCTTTATGTTTTTTTTTTTGCATAATGATTTTTTTACCCAATTATGTGTCATATTTAGTTTTTGAATTAACTATTTTCTCAAGCTAGTTGTTAAAGTTAATTATAAAACATCATACTAATCATATAATTATGAGGTGATGCAGTTTGCTAAGGTAAGAGTTCGAGTCTCTTTCACAGTAAAATAAAGCAATGAAGATACATCTGAGCCAAATGTTATAGATTAGTATCCATCATAACCATATATAAATACATATATATATATATACATATATATATACACATATATATATATATATACACATATATATATATATATATACATATATATATATATATCAAATGTTATAAATTTAAGTCCATCATAATTGTCTAATATTATATTTATACCAAATATTATAGATTTGAGTCCATCACGATTGTCTAATATCCATTAGATGACATGGGTTCATCCGAGATTTATTCTTTTTTGCATAATAATTTTTTCTACCCAAGTGCGTGTTATATTTATTTTTATATTAATTATTTTCTTAAATTAGTTATTAACATTAATTATGAAAAAGTATACTACTCATACAATAATGGGGTGCATCCAAGTTTTTTTTTTTGCCTAATAGTTTTTTCTCCCTAATTGAGTCTATTATCTATTTTTAAATTATTTTTTTTTCTTAAGTTCATTATTAATGTTAATTACCAAATAATATAAAAATAGTAAAATAATTGAGTTGTGGCACAATTAATTGACTCGTAGATCTCACAATTGATGTGTGATCATCAGGTCGAGAGTTTGAGTCTCCCTCACCCCATTCAATAAAATATTACAATAAAAATACATCTACTTCAAATGTAATATATTTGGGATCATCACAGTCGTTTGATATCTATCTAATGATACATAATGATCTTTTCTATCTAATTATGTTTTATATTTATTTTAAAATTAATTATGTATTACCCTTTTGAGAAGGGCATTTATTTGAGTCAGTGGATCAAAGAAAGAAACAAAGAAGGAAGAAAGCTCCATTTATTTGGGTTGAGAGCTGATGCTACACACATCTTGTTGCCCACAACCTTTGTTCACTTCAAACTAGTCATGCTCCAAGGTTTCTATCCATGAAACCCGAGCCTTATTCGCCTCGAGCCACACTCTCCATTACATTACGCCGAAGTTCTGATCGCTTCCCTCTCGATCTTAGAAGTGAAGAGGGCCAATTCATTTCCACGGTTAAACTTTAGCTGCATGGCCTCCTCTCTAGAGATGCAATACGAGTTCATCAGCACCTCCACCGGCATGCCACGGAGAGCCGACGTCTTCCCCACGAAATGGTTGACCATGGCATTGTCGTTGGTCTTGATGGAGACCCATTCGAAGCTCTCGCGTTGCGCTTGGAACATCATAGCAAAGTACTGTGGAACGACAAGTAGTTGACCCTGACGGAACTCTCCAACGAATACGGTCTGACCTCGATGTCCCACCACCTGCACCCGACTGTATCCCCTCAAGGCGTACACGATGCTATGAGCGTTGACATTCCAGTGCGGTGATCTGATGGCATTCTGCACGGAGACATCATCGCCATATTCAATTAAAATTTTCGAGATCATAAATGGAAGGTAGATCAGAGATAATGTTGTTGTCGTACCGGGCGGAGGAGTCCCCTTACAGCACTCATTTGGACGAATCTTAGAATGGGGAGCTTCTGGCTGTTGAGGGTGGTGATCCTTCCAGCGCGCGGATTGAAGTAGTCAGCACGCAAGGGGTCTCCAATGTTCTGCCTTATCTTCATGGTGCAGAAAGCCTCTAATACATTAGATTGACATCCCCTTCCCTCTTGGCATTCTTGTCTCACCTCTCTTTCTCGTACCAGCTGCTCACTCTGCCGTGATGCTCGTAGCACCTGAAGCCCACTCGTGACAAGGACTATCTCACCCCTCCTGTCGTCGGGATTCTGGATTTTTCTCACCAATTCCCTATCGACACCGAGTGCCTCTGCCAGTGGATCGAGCTCAAAACCGCTGAGCAGGTTGTTCCCCTTTATCTGCTGTAATCTCACTTCTATTTGGGAACCTTGCTCGACTAGTCTCTCCCTCCCAGCAAGTAGAAATTCCTAGCATCATATATTTCTCAATTAAATTACCTTGAAAACTGTGTTGCTTCAGAAAATTAGATGGATGGATTCATTAAGGCTCACCCTATGCTGGCGATCCAATTGATTGGCGCTGCTGCTTGTGTCGAAGGTGGTAATCGCGACGACAGCTACTTCGCCATTGTTGTAGCCCCAATAAGAAACTCCAGCGGGCAACGCGATGATGTCTCCCTCACGGACGTAGTGGATCCTCTGGTGCTCGTCTCGGAACCTCTGACATCCTCCTGCCGTCTGCTCCCATTGTTGTTCGGTTTGCTGGAAGGATTGGAACGTCTCTGGGCAACCGGGGAACACTGTTCCAATGATTCCCCTTCCTGCATCCACCATGGACCATCGTCGAGCTTTAATACAATATATATGACATGGAATTAAGTCACCATATTCAAAGAGCACGGTGTATATGCATGAACGAGCCTTGCACAATATAGACGAGGCGTGGTGCACTGGAAAAGGATGGCAGGAGAAGGCCTCTCGGTTGGATGGTATGACGACATGCAGCCACGCCCACGCACTGCAGCTGCTCATTGTACTGGTCAAAATACTCTGTGTAGCCAGCTTCCGAGGGCACACGTCGGGTGAGCTCAAGGGTGCTTAGCTTCTCGATTCTGCATTGGCTCACGCGGCTGTAGCGACGCGCACTCACCCATGGTTCACCTGCTCCCTGCTGGCCGAGTCCAAACTGGGCTCGAGAGATGTGGCAGAAGAGGAGCAAGCAAAGAGAGAAAGAGAGGAGAATGGAGGTGGAGGCGGCCATGGCTTAGTGTTCTGCAGAAGGAACGGTGAGAGAGTGGTGAAGTGGAGTGCAGAGGTGGGAGGGCATTTATAATGGGTTCATATAGAGGGTTGTGTGGAGTTTGGTTGGGAGGTCACGAGGCTTCGCATGGGTTCTCGTGTCGCCGCATGCAGACGACTGGTTTGAAAGGGAAGCACAGATGCTTGGGTTTGGTAGGAAGGAGACGATTTCGGTTGAGAGGCCAACTGCATGCTGCGAAGAAAATGTGCCGCAGAGATATCTTACTTGGTTTCTATGCTGAAATGTGTTGTTGATGACGCTACGCCCTCTCTAAGCTACCAAAATGTGGAAATGATTAGTGGAACCTTTCATTTAATCTATTTCTCATTAGTTTATCGCTTAGCTATTCAATATTAATGTTTGATCTGAGATCAGAAATGCTGTCATTAAAGCCATACATAAGCTGGTCCTCCTTCAACAATCCATTCGTTTACAGTTAAACCATCTACTACAAGCTCAGATGTAGGTTGATATGTCGAACAGGTGACACTCACATCACTGAGATCACTCAAAGCAGCTGAAGGCCAACTTATAAGCTGTGGACTCCTTCTGCAGGCAATGAAAAGTACCACAACGAACATCTAAATCTCTTCCAGAAGATTGACCATGAAATAGTTTATAGCAGAAGATACCAATCATTGAAGGAAATTCCACAGCTTTCCCATGAATCAAAATGATGATAAGGTTGCTTCTCTTATGTGAGACAGGCCACCACACCTACTAACATACTGTGTGTGTATGAGGAGGACATGCGTACAGAGTCTATAGAATTTCCATGCAACAGAGCTGCTAATTGTACCATTCAGCAGCAACAACAAAGAACCAACTTAGCTTTTTCTACGGAACAATGGGAGCATCTGAGATTTTTTTTTTTTTACATAATAATTTTTATCTAATTATGTATTATATTTATTTTTATATTAATTATTTTCTCAAGTAAGTTATTAAAGTTAATTAGGAAACAGTGTACAAATCGTATATGGGGTGGTGGTGTAGTTGGTTAATGCGTAGGTCTCATAATTGATTGGTGAGCATGAGATCGAGGGTTTAAGCCTTTTGTCATCCCATTCAATAAAATAAAGAAATGAAGATAAATATACACCAAATGCGATAGATTTGGGTCTATCCAATAAAATAAGGTAATGAAGATAAATATGCACCAAATGTGATGTATTTGGGTCCATCATAATCGTACGATATCTATAAGATGATTTGAATGCATTTGAGCTTTTTCTTTTTGCATAATAGTTTTTTTAATCCAATTGTGTGTTATATTTATTTTATATTAATTATTTTTCAAGTAAGTTATTAAAGTTAATTAGAAAACAGTATATAAATCATATAAGAATGGGGTGGTGGCATAGTTGGTTAACGCATAGGTCTCTTAGTTGATCGGTGATCATGAGATCGAGATTTTGAGCCTCTTGTCATCCCATGAAATGGGTATATCCAAGTTTTTTTTTTTTTTTGCATAATAGTTAACCAATTATGTGGTATATTTATTTTTATATTAATCATTTTTTCAAGTTAGTTAATAAAATTAATTATGAAATATTATACAAATCATATAATAATGGGGTGGTGGTGTAGTTGGTTAATGCATAGGTCTCATAGTTGATTGGTGATTCTAAATAAAATGAGATAAATAAAATATAACAATCGTTTGATATCTATCGTTCAAAAAAATAAAATAAAAAGATAAATATGTACCAAATGTGATAGATTTGAGATCATCACAATCGTTTCATGTCTATCACATGACATGGGTATAGTTGAGTTTTTTTTTTTTTGCCTAATGATTTTTTTCTACCCAATTGTGTTTATTATTTATTTTAAATTAATTATTTTATCAAATTAACTATTAATGTTAATGATAAAAATAGTATAATAATGGGGATGTGACACAATTGGCTAGCATATACTATCCTATCAGATGACATGAGCACGTTCAAGCTTTTTTTTTTTTTTTTTGGTATAATGGTTTTCTCTATCCAATTATGTGTTTATATTTATTTTTTGAATTAATTATTTTTTTAAGTTGGTTATTATAGTTAATTATGAAACATCATACCAATCAAATGATATTGGTGTTGATAAGGCGTATTTTGGGCCCCAGACGCGTTACAGTCGATGTCACACGCTAAGTCACAGCCGATGTCACACACCAAGTCAGAATCCGAGATCACACGCCAAGTTAGAATTCGTACCGAGACGTTGTGCGACACGTCCCGTCCCGAGAGCTCAGGGCGATGTCGTCTGATGCCACTTCGCATGCCCCGAGACGATAGTTGGTCAGAAGCGTCGTCCCATCCCTCGAGGGTCAACGACCGAATCGACGCACAATCGACCCTTGCACAATAGTATAAAAGTCCCTAGTTGACATCCGACCAGAGGGGGAGAGAAAAAGAAAGTAATTTAATCCACTACTGACTTGCTCGTCGGAGAGGCCAAAGTCGGGGATCACCCGACGAGGGCCGTTTTTGCAGGCGAACGACCACCTGAGCTATGAGCGTCCCAACCCGGGGATTTTCGTCCGGCGTGCAAGGGCAAGCTACCAACCGACCCGGAGGTCGACAAATGACGACGATAAGCACCCCTTCCTGAGGGCACGACCATCTCGTCATCCTGCTCATTCAACAAGAGGCTCCTTATATCGACCCATGAACCAAACCGTGCTAACTCATCGGCCACCACGGTATATGTACATTTATTCACTAACAGGTGTGATGGCATAGTTTGCTATTACTGTACGATCCTAAGGTCAATGCTAGTTTACAGCTGAGGTAAGATCCTAAGGTCAAGAGTTTGAGCCTCTCCCACCTCATTCAATAAAACAAAGTAAAGTAATGAAGATATATCTGTCCCAAAGTAAAGTGACAGATTTATATCCATCATTACCAAATGATGATATATATCTGATATGGGCCCCTCTAAGCTTTATTTGTCTAATGATTTTTTCTATCCCATTGTGTCTATTATTTATTTTAAAATTAATCATTTTTGTCAAGTTAATTAATAAAGTTAATTATGAAATAATATATTAATAATAAAATAATGGGGCATAGTTAGCTAGAAAGTCACAGATTATATAGTCCTATAAACTAGCCATCAACTTATCATATTCCATTAAATCTACATATATAATGAGATTGCATGATGCTATTAAATCAATATGACTCATTCATCTTAAATTGCTATCACGATGTCAAAGCCTTTACTCATATGACTTGGGATGACTCGTAGATCAATGTTTGACTTGGGATGACTCACGAGTCTTCGTCTTTCGGTTCATGTCATGCTCTAGTCGATCAATATTTAGCTTTCTATTTCTTCTCCACTTGGATAAGCTTCTCGATTTAGCAACAAGTTTGATGCTATACAAGAAGATTCGGTAGGTAAATGTAAAAACTTTTTTCCTCGATCTTTCTCTCTTCTATTTGACATGAAACTAGATATTATACAATAAATAATAAAAGGTGTATATAGACATTTCTCAAAAACACCACAATGGTAGAGAGCGAATATAAAAAAATTAAAAATAAAAAGAATATGATGGTAAAAATTTCTCAAAAATCATCAGCCAAACAGGGAAGTACTGTTCTTTAGAGGGTATTTAGCTCATTTTACCTGATACTATATATATAAAAAAAAGTATCCATTTTTGGAAAAGATGTTTAGAGTTGTAAGAGGGTCCATTTTATTTTACAGTTTTTTAACCGTAAATATATATATATATATATATATATATATATATATATATATATTGGAAAACTATATAATCAAATAACCCTACTGAGAAGGAACAAAGAAACACGCAAAGAAGAAAGAAAGCTCCAAACATGGAACGTTATTTATTTGAGTTGAGAGCTGATACGACACACATCTAATGCATCATCTTTCCGGCGGCACCGGAAAGAGGAGGCGAAGAAGGAGACGACGATGGAGGGGAAGTCATCCTTACCGAGCTTTTGGGAAGGCAGGGCGGCTGAAGAGTGCTAGGCTAAGTCACCCAAAGAGGGGGTTGAAGCGAATGCAGGTACTAGGAAGTGAAAAAGACCAACGTAGCGCTATTTATAGCATGTTTCCCGCCGAAGCGGCGACCCTTCCCCTCCTGAGATGTGCTGCGAAGACGCAAAAGCCACATCACCATAACTTCGGCTGGCACGGCTCTTAATCACAGCGTGGTGCGAAGTACGGAGCCCCTAATCATATGAACCTCGAAAACCGACGACGCCCAAAAGGCGTGGCCCTTTGATCTTCCCCCAGGCAAAAGGCAACCCGGCTGCCCGTGTCCGCACAACGGTCAAAACGACCAAACACTTATCAAAAGCCAAGTATCGCCTCGGTCGTGTTACGCCCGAGTCCATCACCTCGGTTACAGCCTACCTGCACCAAGCGCCTCGGTCGAATCTCTGCCGAGACTCATCGCGGCGCGGCCCAACCACCTGCCGTGTTCCTCAGCTGTGTGGTGCCCGAGGCCGCGTCCTCGCGTCCTGCCCACTTGGTCGTGTTACTCGGCCCTCGGCTTTACGCCATCCCGAGCCACACCTGCGCGGTCACCCCGCCTGCGTTGTGCTCCTTGGCCCTCGGCTTTACGCCATCCCGAGTCACACCCGCGCAGTCACCCCGCCTGCGTTGTGCTCATCGGCCCTCGGCTTTACGCCATCCCGAGCCACAACTGCGCGGTCACCCCGCCTGCGTTGTGCTCCTCGGCCCTCGGCTTTACGCCATCCCGAGCCACACCTGCGCGGTCACCCCGCCTACGTTGTGCTCCTTGGCCCTCGGCTTTACGCCATCCCGAGCCACACCTGCGCGGTCACCCCACCTGCGTTGTGCTCCTCGGCCCTTGGCTCTCGATCCTCATCGGCTCTATTGGCCCCGAGTCCAACCCTGCTCGGCCTCCCGATAGAGTTGCGTGTCTCGGCCTAGCGCTGCTCAAGAAGCGTTCACGCGACCGATCCGTCTACGGCGCGCCTCTCAGACCCACACGAACAGCACGCCTGGAGCAGGAAGCCATGCATCGGACTCCCCACATGCAAAACCGACGCATAGCTCCTTTCGGATGGGGCATATGATAGGGGTAAAAAACTGACCTGACATAACACCCTGAATTTGACGTAATACATCCCCCCACGTCGAATACCCTGTGCGGCACACTGCCCCAGAACGAACGTTAATGACGACACGACATACGCCCACACCCACCGTACCCAACCCCCTCGGCTGACCGACGCTCCCCTCACCCTGCCGAAGCTCGGCTCTCCGCGCAACGCCCGTGACGACAACAGACGCCATCAGAGGTACGACCCTCCTCCTGCAGGATGGCCCATCAGGTAACATCAAACCCCTTGTAAAAATACCCCCCGGCTCCCAACCAAAGGGGGGGAAGGGAATCGATCTCTCAATACTATACTTCTCCCCACTGACTTGATCGTCGGAGGGGTCGGGCCGAGCTACCGACCCGACCTGTGTGCAGGCACCCGATCGTTGTTAAGTCTGCTCGACAAGGTGGAATTTCCCAATGAGATCCCCCGCATCCGCCGCCCCGGGACTTCAAAGGGAGTCACGTCTGATCCGAGTCATTTGGAGCGCTGAACCAGCCCTTAAAAGTTACTTACCGTAACAGATGTATGATCAAACTTCTCTTACCCCATTCATTAAAATAAAACAACAAAGATATATCCGTGCCAAATATAATACATTTCAGTTTATCACAACCGTTTGATATCGATCAAATCACACGGATGCATCGGAGCCTTACTTTGGAGACTAATGGTTCTTTCTACCCGTAAGTCTTATAGTTGATGTGTGATCCCTTACCTATTAAATAGTATAATAATTATAACATAATAAGGTGGTTGGATAGTTGGTTAGTACGCAAGTCTTATAGTTGATGTGTGATCCTAAGATCGAGAGTTTGATACTCTCTCACCATATTTAATAAAATAAATAAAAAATATATTTGTGCCTTTGAGTGTTTTTTAACCAACTGTGTGTTATATTTATTTTTAAAGTAATTATTTTCTCAAGTTAGTTATCAAAGTTAACTACCAAAAAATATACTAACCATACAATAATGAGGTGGTGGCACAATTGTCTAATATCTATCAAATGACATTGGCGTGTTCAAGCATTATTCCTTTTTGCCTAATGATTTTTCCTATCCAATTTTAAATATTATTTATTTTTAAATTAATCATATTTTCTAGTTATCAAAGTTAACTAGGAAAGAATATACTAACCATCCAATGAGGTTGAGAGTTGGAGCCTATTTCACTCCAATTAATAAAATAAAATAATCAAGATAAATATGCATCAAACGTGTTAGATTTGAATCCATTACAATCGTCTAATATCTATTATCTATTCGATGAGATGAGCACATTTGAGTTTTTTTTTTTGTTTTTAACGAATTATTTTTTCTACCCAATTGTCTTTTATTTTTATTTTTAAATTAGTTATTAAAATTAATTACAAAATAATATATTAATTGTACAATAATGGGATGGTGGCTTAGTCTCATAATTGATATTTGATCCTGAGATTTCGAGCTTTTGTCACCCCATTCAATAAAATAAAGCAATGAAGATAAATATAGATTTGAGTGAGCTTTATTCTTTTTTGCATAACAATTTTTTTTTATCCAACTTAGTGTTATATTTATTTTATATTAATCATTTTCTCAAGTTAGTTATTAAAGTTAATTAAGAATAAATATATAAATTATATAATAATGTGGTGGTGGTGTAGATGATTATCGCGTAGGTCTGTGATTAGTTATCCTAAGAGTTTGAGCCTTTATCACCCCATTCAATAAAATAAGACAATGAAGATAAATATATACCAAATGTGATAGATTTAGGTCCATCATAATCATCTAATATCTATCGGATGACATGGGAGCATCTTAGCTTTATTTTTTTTTACATAATAATTTTTATCTAATTATGTATTATATTTATTTTTATATTAATTATTTTCTCAAGTATGTTATTAAAGTTAATTAGGAAACAGTGTACAAATCGTATAATAATGGGGTGGTGGTGTAGTTGGTTAATGAGTAGGTCTCATAATTGATTGGTGAGATGGAAGGTTTAAGCCTTTTGTCATCCCATTCAATAAAATAAAGAAATGAAGATAAATATATACCAAATGTGATAGATTTGGGTCTATCCAATAAAAAAAGGTAATGAAGATAAATATGCACCAAATATGATGTATTTGGGTCCATCATAATCGTATGATATCTATAAGATGATTTGAATGCATTTGAGCTTTTTCTTTTTGCGTAATAGTTTTTTTAATCCAATTGTGTGTTATATTTATTTTTATATTAATTATTTTTCAAGTAAGTTATTAAAGTTAATTAGAAAACAGTATATAAATCATATAAGAATGGGGTGGTGGCATAGTTGGTTAACGCATAGGTCTCTTAGTTGATTGGTGATCATGAGATCGAGAGTTTGAGCCTCTTGTGTCATCCCATGACATGGGTATATCCAAGCTTTTTTTTTTTGCATAATAGTTAACCAATTATGTGGTATATTTATTTTTATATTAATCATTTTTTAAGTTAGTTAATAAAATTAATTATGAAATATTATACAAATCATATAATAATGGGGTGGTGGTGTAGTTGGTTAATGCATAGGTCTCATAGTTGATTGGTGATTCTAAATAAAATGAGATAAATAAAATATAACAATCGTTTGATATCTATCGTTCAAAAAAATAAAATAATAAGATAAATATATACCAAATGTGATAGATTTGAGATCATCACAATCGTTTTATGTCTATCACATGACATGGGTATAGTTGAGTTTTATTTTGTTTGCCTAATGATTTTTTTCTACCCAATTGTGTTTATTATTTATTTTTAAATTAATTATTAATGTTAATGATAAAAATAGTATAATAATGGGGAGGTGACACAATTGGCTAGCACATACTATCCTATCAGATGACATGAGCACGTTCAAGCTTTTTTTTTTTTAATAATGGTTTTCTCTATCCAATTATGTGTAATATTTATTTTTTGAATTAATTATTTTTTAAGTTGGTTATTATAGTTAATTATGAAACATCATACAAATCAAATGATATTGGTATTAATGCATATTTTGGGTCTCAGACGCGTTATAGCCGATGTCACATGCCAAGTCACAACCGATGTCACGCACCAAGTCAAAATCCGAGGTCACACGCCAAGTCAGAATTCATACCGAGACGTTGTGTGACACGTCTCGTCCTAAGTGCTCGGGGCGATGCCGTCTGATGCCGCTTTGCATGCCCCGAGACGACGACCGGTTAGAAGCGTCGTCCCATCCCTCGAGGGTCAGCGGTCGAATCGATGCACAATCAACCCTCGCACAATAATATAAAAGCCCCTGGTTGATATCCGACCAAAGGAGGAGCGAAAAAGAAAGTAATTTAATCCACTACCGACTTGCTCGTCGGAGGGGCCAAAGTTGGGGATCACCCGACGAGGGCCGTTTTTGCAAGCGAACGACCACATGAGTCGTGAGCATCGCAACTCGGGGATTTTTGTCCGGCGTGCAAGGGCAAGCTATCAACCGGCCCGGAGGTCAACAAATAACGATAAGCACCCCTTCCCGAGGGCACGACCATCTCGTCATCCTGCTTAATCAATAGGAGGCTCTCAATATCAACCCATAGATCAAACCATGCTAACTCATCAGCCATGTACATTTATTCATTAACTGGTGTGATGGCATAGTTTGCTATTACGGTACGATCCCAAGGTCAACGCTTGTTTATAGCTGAGGTAAGATTCTAAGGTCAAGAGTTTGAGCCTCTCCCACCTCATTCAATAAAACAAAGTAAAGTAACGAAGATATATCTGTGACCAACTGTGACAGATTTATATCCATCATTATCATATGATGAAATATATCTGATATGGGCCCCTCTAAGCTTTATTTGTCTAATGATTTTTTCAAACCTCTATCTATCACCCCCATTCATTCAATAAAATAAAACAATGAATATATATTTACAACAAATATGATAGATTTGGGTACATCACAATCATCATATATCCATCAGATGAGATGATACGGGTTCATTCGAGCTTTATTATATAATATATAATATATTTTTTGATCCAATTGTGTATTTATATTTTATTTTTATATTAATTATTTTCTCAAATTAATTATTCAAGTTAATGATGAAAAAATAATACTACTCATATCATAATGGGGCGATAGTTGATTTGCATATTACAAAATAGTATATTAGTCTGCTTCTTCAATAGTCGTCTTTCCACATTCCTTTGTTTGTAAATGAGTTCCCCACATCTCTTTATTTTCTTACGTAGTAAAGTGTAAAAGACATATTAGGATAAATCTGATATGTGACAGATTATATAGTCCTATAAACTAGCCATCAACTTATCATATTCCATTAAATCTACATATATAATGAGATTCCATGATGCTATTAAATCAATACGACTCATTCATCTTAAATTGCTAACACAGATGTCAAAGCCTTTACTCATATGACTTGGGATGACTCGTAGATCAATGTTCATGACATGTCATGCTCTAGTCGATCAATGTTTAGCTTTCTATTTCTTCTCCACTTGGATAAGCTTCTCGATTTAGCAACAAGTTTGATACTATACAAGAAGATTCGATAGGTAAATGTAAAAACTTTTTTCTCGATCTTTCTCTCCTATCCGATATGAAACTAGATATCATACAATAAATAATAAAAGGTGTATATAGACATTTCTCAAAAACACCACAATGGTAGAGAGCGAATATAAAAAAATAAAAATAAAAAGAATATGATGGTAAAAATTTCTCAAAAATCATCAGCCAAACAGGGAAGTGCTGTTCTTTAGAGGGTATTTAGCTCATTTTACCTGATACTATATATATATATATATATATATATATATATATATATATCCATTTTTGGAAAAGATGTTTAGAGTTGTAAGAGGGTCCATTTTATTTTACAGTTTTTTAACCGTAAATATTTTTTTTGTTGAAAAAACTATATAATCAAATTACCATACTGAGAAGGAACAAAGAAACACGCAAAGAAGAAAGAAAGCTCCAAACATGGAACGTTATTTATTTGAGTTGAGAGCTGATACGACACACATCTAATGCATCATCTTTGTCGCCCACAACGTTTATTCCCTTCAAACCAGTCATGTTCCAAGGTTTCTATCCATCGAACCCCAGCCTTATTCGCCTCTAGCCACACTCTTCATTACATTACACCGAAGTTCTGATCGCTTCCCTCTCGATCTTGGGAGCGAAGAGGGCCAATTCATTTCCACGGTTAAACTTTAGCTGCATGGCCTCTTCTCTGGAGATGCGGTATGAGTTCATCAACACCTCCACCGGCGTGCCACGGAGAGCCGATGTCTTCCCCGCGAAATGGTTGACTATGGCGTTGTCGTTGGTCTTGACGGAGACCCATTCGAAGCTCTCACGTTGTGCCTGAATCGTCACCGCGTAGTACTGCGGAACTACCAGTAGTTGACCCTGACGGAGCTCGCCATTGAAGACGGTTCGGCCTCGATGTCCCACCACCTGCACCCGGCTGCATCCTCTCAAGGCGTACATTATGCTGTGAGCATTGACATTCCAATGTGGCGACACTATGGCATTCTGCAAGCACACATGATCATCATATTTGATCAAAATTTTTGAGACCATAGATGGACGGTTGATGATCATAGATAACGCTTTTATCATACCGGGCGGAGAAGTGCCCTCACGGCACTCATTTGAACGAATCTTAGAATCGGGAGCTTCTGGCTGTTGAGGGTGGTGATCCTTCCAGCGCGCGGATTGAAGTAGTCAGCACGCAAGGGGTCTCCAATGTTCTGCCTTATCTTCATGGTGCAGAAAGCCTCTAATACATTAGATTGACATCCCCTTCCCTCTTGGCATTCTTGTCTCACCTCTCTTTCTCGTACCAGCTGCTCACTCTGCCGTGATGCTTGTAGCACCTGAAGCCCACTCGCGACAAGGACTATCTCACCCCTCCTGTCGTCGGGATTCTGGATTTTTCTCACTAATTCCCTGTCGACACCGAGTGCCTCTGCCAGTGGATCGAGCTCAAAACCGCTGAGCAGGTTGTTTCCCTTTATCTGCTGTAATCTCACTTCTATTTGGGAACCTTGCTCGACTAGTCTCTCCCTCCCAGCAAGTAGAAATTCCTAGCATCATATATTTCTCAATTAAATTACCTTGAAAACTGTGTTGCGTCAGAAAATTAGATGGATGGATTCATTAAGGCTCACCCTATGCTGGCGATCCAATTGATTGGCGCTGCTGCTTGTGTCGAAGGTGGTAATCGCGACGACAGCTACTTCGCCATTGTTGTAGCCCCAATAAGAAACTCCAGCGGGCAACGCGATGATGTCCCCCTCACGGAAGTAGTGGATCCTCTGGTGCTCATCACGGAACCTCTGGCATTCACCTGTCGCCTGCTCCCACTGCTGTTCGGTTTGCTGGAAGGATTGGAACGTCTCTGGGCAGCCAGGGATCACGGTTCCAATGATACCCCTTCCTGCATTCACCATGGACCATCGTCGAGCTTTAATACAATATATATGACATGGAATTAAGTCACCATATTCAAAGAGCACGGTGTCTATGCATGAACGAGCCTTGCACAATATAGACGAGGCGTGGTGCACTGGAAAAGGATGGCAGGAGAAGGCCTCTCGGTTGGATGGTATGACGACATGCAGACACGCCCACACACTGCAGCTGCTCATTGTACTGGTCGAAGTACTCTGTGTAGCCAGCTTCCGAGGGCACACGTCGGGTGAGCTCAAGGGTGCTTAGCTTCTCGATTTTGCATTGGCTCACGCGGCTGTAGCGATGCACATTCATCCATGGTTCACCTGCTCCCTGCTGGCCGAGGCCAAGCTGGGCTCGAGAGATGTGGCAGAAGAGGAGCAAGCAAAGAGAGAAAGAGAGGAGAATGGAGGTGGAGGTCGCCATGTCTTAGTGTTCTGCAGAAGGAACGGGGAGAGAGTGGTGAAGGGGAGTGCAGAACTGGGAGGGTATTTATAATGGGTTCCTTTAGAGGGTTGTGTGGAGTTTGGTTGGGAGGTCACGAGGCTTCGCATGGGTTCTCGTGTCGCCGCATGCAAACGACTGGTTTGAAAGGGAAGCACAGATGCTTGGGTTTGGTAGGAAGGGGACGATTTCGGTTGAGAGGCCAACTGCATGCTGCGAAGAAAATGTGCAGCAGAGATATCTTACTTGGTTTCTATGCTTCATAGTGTTGTTGATGACGCTACGCCCTTTCTAAGCTACCAAAATGTGGAAATGATTAGTGGAACCTTTCATTTAATCTATTTCTCATTAGTTTATCGCTTAGCTATTCAATATTAATGTTTGATCTGAGATCAGAAATGCTGTCATTAAAGCCGCACATAAGCTGGTCCTCCTTCAACAATCCATTTGCTTACAGTTAAACCATCCACATCAGAAGCTCAGATGTAGGTTGATATGATGAACGGGTGACACCCACATCACTGAGATCACTCAAAGCAGCTGAAGGCCAACTTCTTCTGTGGGCAATAAAAAAACACCACAACTAACATCTAAATCTCTTTCAGAAGATTGACCATAAAATAGTTTGAAGCAATGATGAAGAAGGTACCAATCATCGAAGGAAATTCCACAGCTTTCCCTTGAATCAAAATGATGATAAGGTTGCTTCTCTTCCGTGAGACAAGCCACCACACCTACTAATATACTCTGTGTGTGTATGAGGACATGGGTACAGAGTATAGAATTTCCATGTCAGCAGCTACATCCAAAACAAGGCATACTGTGATGCAACAGAGCTGCTAATTGTATCAACTTAGCTTTTTCTACGGAACATGATGACGCCCATGAAACGCCGACTGCTATTGGTCGATGATGATGGCCAGAGAATGGGTCCCTTTAGCTGACCAATCCTGTTATGCAATTCTGTTCTATTGAGAAGGGTAACCTCATAATATCTATTTATCTTTAAGCCGAACCATCAAAGAAGGGTTTGTGGCGCAGTTGGTTTGTACCGTCTGATGTGTGATGCTGTGTTCGAGAGATCGGCGTATCGATTTCAAATGTGATAGATTTGGTCTGATTGCATACAAACCAAACTATATTATATTTTGCCTTTTTGGCTTTTTCTATCTAATTATATCTATTATTTATTTTAAAATTAATTTTTTCTTATGGTCGTTATTAAAGTTAATTTTGAAACAGAGATACTAATCACATAATAATAATGAGATGATGAAGCAGTTGGCTAAGATTGAGAGTTCCAACTTCTCAAAGCCCATTCAATAAAATAAAACAACAAAGGTAATTCTATGCCAAATATAATAGATTTGGGTTTATCACGACTCATTGATATCTATCAGATTACCGAGCCTTACTTTTTTTTACTAATGATTTTTTCTACCCAATTGTGTGTTATATTTATTTTTAAATTAATTATTTTTTTCTCAAAGTCCAGTGTCAAAGTTTACTACGAATTAGGATACTAACTATATACTAATGGGGTGGTGCCATAGTTGGTCAGCACATAAGTGATCCCTCTCTCACCCCATTTAATAAAGTAAAGTAATAAAAATATATTCGTGCCAAATGTGATAGATTTAGGTCAATTACAGTAGTTCGATATCTATCAGATTACTCCGACGCATCCAAGCTTCTTTTTTCTGTCTAATGGTTTTTTTTACCTAATTGTGTGTTATGTTTATTTTTTAAATAATTATTTTATCAAGAAGTTATCAAAGTTAACTACCAAACAATATATTAATCATAATCACATCAAGGTTCGCTGTACCATATCGTACCGGCGTTTCAACCTGGGCTCGGTACGGTACGGTACCGGTGTATCGGGCGGTACATCAGGACGTACCGAGCGGTACACCCTGGTGTACCGAATAATTTTTTAATTTTTTTTTCATACTGTAGCAGCGGTACAATATAGTACTGTAGCACCGTAACAATACTGGATGATCCGCGTATCGATAACCTGTCGGACCGGTACGTACCGGACGATACGTTTCGGTACGAGAGACATCGAATCACACAATAATGGACACTGGTTCACTCAGGGTTTATTTATTTTGCCTAATGGTTTATTCTACCTAATTTTGTCTATTATTTATTTTTAAATTAATTATTTTCGTATTTTAGTTATTAAAGCTAAATACAAAAAATAGTATACTAACCATCCAATGATGGGGTGGTGGTACAGCTAGCTAGCGTGCATGTCTCATAGCTATGTTGTGATAAGGAGGTTAAGAGTTCAATTCTCTTTCACCTTATTTAATAAAATAAAACAATCAAGATATATATATATATATATATATATATATAACCCAATCCTTTTCTTTTGCTAAGACCCGCATAAAAATATGCGACTGACATAAAAGAGCACCTGACCAGTTTGAAACAAAAATAAATAGGAACATATAGTTCCAATAAAAGGAACCCAAGGATTATATTCTTCTGGGTTTTGCTCAAGTCTCGAATAAATTTAAGGATATATTAGAAGAAGAAATTCTGATCACCGATCGGAATGGTTTGTGGATTCCGAACAACTAGGATCGAATGTAATAAGTCAAATGTGACAGATTTAGATCTATTACAATTGTCCAATATCTATCAGATGATTCGAGTTCATTCGAGCTTTTTTATTTTTTTTTTCTTTGTCGAATTATTTTTTCTACCTAATTGTGTCTTTTATTTATCTTTAAATTAATTATTTTTCTCAAGTTAGTTATTAAAGTTAATTACAAAATAGTATGTTAGCGAGCGCATGGGTCTCGTAGGTGATGTCTGATCCTGAGATCGAGAGTTTGAGCTTCTATCACCCCCATTCAATAAAATAAAATAATGAAGATATATTTGCATCAAATGTGATAGATTTGGGTTCATTAGAACCGTCTGATATCTATCAGATGACATAGGTGCATTCGAGCTTTATTATTTTTTGCATAATAGTTTTTTTATCCAATTGTGTATTATATTTATTTTTATATTAATTATTTTCTCGAGTTAGTTATTAAAGTTAATTATGAAACAGTATACAAATCGTACAATAATAGAGTGATGGTAGGTCATTTAATATATATATATATAAAGCAATGAAGATATATCTGCCTCAAATGTGTTAGATTTGGTCCGTCACAATCATCCCATATCTATTAAATAATATGGGTGTATTTGATCTTTATTCTTTTTTGCTAATTGTGTTTATTATTTATTTTTATTTTAAATTATTTTTTATCAAATTAGTTATTAAAGTTAATTACGAAATACTATGATATATGTACAATAATAGGATGGTGGCATAGCATAATTTTTGCGTGATCATGAGGTTAAGAGTTCGAGCCTCTCTTACCCCCATTCAATAAAATAAAACAATTAAGACATCTGTAATAGATTTTCTGATATCTATTCGATGACATGAGCCAGCTTTATGTTTTTTTTTTTGCATAATGATTTTTTTACCCAATTATGTGTCATATTTAGTTTTTGAATTAACTATTTTCTCAAGCTAGTTGTTAAAGTTAATTATAAAACATCATACTAATCATATAATTATGAGGTGATGCAGTTTGCTAAGGTAAGAGTTCGAGTCTCTTTCACAGTAAAATAAAGCAATGAAGATACATCTGAGCCAAATGTTATAGATTAGTATCCATCATAACCATATATAAATATAAATAAATAAATATATATATATATATAAATATATATATATACATATATACATATATACATATATACATATATACATATATATACATATATATATATATATACATATATATATATATATATCAAATGTTATAAATTTAAGTCCATCATAATTGTCTAATATTATATTTATACCAAATATTATAGATTTGAGTCCATCACGATTGTCTAATATCCATTAGATGACATGGGTTCATCCGAGCTTTATTCTTTTTTGCATAATAATTTTTTCTACCCAAGTGCGTGTTATATTTATTTGTATATTAATTATTTTTCTTAAATTAGTTATTAACATTAATTATGAAAAAGTATACTACTCATACAATAATGGGGTGCATCCAAGTTTTTTTTTTTGCCTAATAGTTTTTTCTCCATAATTGAGTATATTATCTATTTTTAAATTATTTTTTTTCTTAAGTTCATTATTAATGTTAATTACCAAATAGTAAAATAATTGAGTTGTGGCACAATTAATTGACTCGTAGATCTCACAATTGATGTGTGATCATCAGGTCGAGAGTTTGACTCTCCCTCACCCCATTCAATAAAATATTACAATAAAAATACATCTACTTCAAATGTAATATATTTGGGATCATCACAGTCGTTTGATATCTATCTAATGATACATAATGATCTTTTCTATCTAATTATGTTTTATATTTATTTTAAAATTAATTATGTATTACCCTTTTGAGAAGGGCATTTATTTGAGTCAGTGGATCAAAGAAAGAAACAAAGAAGGAAGAAAGCTCCATTTATTTGGGTTGAGAGCTGATGCTACACACATCTTGTTGCCCACAACCTTTGTTCACTTCAAACTAGTCATGCTCCAAGGTTTCTATCCATGAAACCCGAGCCTTATTCGCCTCGAGCCACACTCTCCATTACATTACGCCGAAGTTCTGATCGCTTCCCTCTCGATCTTAGAAGTGAAGAGGGCCAATTCATTTCCACGGTTAAACTTTAGCTGCATGGCCTCCTCTCTAGAGATGCAATACGAGTTCATCAGCACCTCCACCGGCATGCCACGGAGAGCCGACGTCTTCCCCACGAAATGGTTGACCATGGCATTGTCGTTGGTCTTGATGGAGACCCATTCGAAGCTCTCGCGTTGCGCTTGGAACATCATAGCATAGTACTGTGGAACGACTAGTAGTTGACCCTGACGGAACTCTCCAACGAATACGGTCTGACCTCGATGTCCCACCACTTGCACCCGACTGTATCCCCTCAAGGCGTACACGATGCTGTGAGCATTGACATTCCAGTGCGGTGATCTGATGGCATTCTGCACGGAGACATAATCATCATATTTAATTTAAACTTTCGAGATCGTAAATGGAAGGTAGATCAGAGATAATGTTCTTGTCGTACCGGGCGGAGGAGTCCCCTTACAGCACTCATTTGGACGAATCTTAGAATGGGGAGCTTCTGACTGTTGAGGGTGGTGATCCTTCCGGCGCGTGGATTGAAGTAGTCAGCACGCAAGGGGTCTCCAATGTTCTGCCTTATCTTCATGGTGCAGAAAGCCTCTAATACATTAGATTGACATCCCCTTCCCTCTTGGCATTCTTGTCTCACCTCTCTTTCTCGTACCAGCTGCTCACTCTGCCGTGATGCTCGTAGCACCTGAAGCCCACTCGTGACAAGGACTATCTCACCCCTCCTGTCGTCGGGATTCTGGATTTTTCTCACCAATTCCCTATCGACACCGAGTGCCTCTGCCAGTGGATCGAGCTCAAAACCGCTGAGCAGGCTGTTCCCCTTTATCTGCTGTAATCTCACTTCTATTTGGGAACCTTGCTCGACTAGTCTCTCCCTCCCAGCAAGTAGAAATTCCTAGCATCATATATTTCTCAATTAAATTACCTTGAAAACTGTGTTGCGTCAGAAAATTAAATGGATGGATTCATTAAGGCTCACCCTATGCTGGCGATCCAATTGATTGGCACTGCTGCTTGTGTCGAAGGTGGTAATCGCGACGACAGCTACTTCGCCATTGTTGTAACCCCAATAAGAAACTCCAGCGGGCAACGCGATGATGTCTCCCTCACGGACGTAGTGGATCCTCTGGTGCTCGTCTCGGAACCTCTGACATCCTCCTGCCGTCTGCTCCCATTGTTGTTCGGTTTGCTGGAAGGATTGGAACGTCTCTGGGCATCCAGGGAACACTGTTCCGATGATTCCCCTTCCTGCATCCACCATGGACCATCGTCGAGCT
This sequence comes from Musa acuminata AAA Group, assembly GCF_036884655.1. Taxonomy (NCBI): domain Eukaryota; kingdom Viridiplantae; phylum Streptophyta; class Magnoliopsida; order Zingiberales; family Musaceae; genus Musa; species Musa acuminata. The sequence continues at coordinate 6,612,401 of NC_088335.1, forward strand.
TTAATACAATATATATGACATGGAATTAAGTCCCCACATTCAAAGAGCACGGTGTCTATGCATGAACGAGCCTTGCACAATATAGACGAGGCGTGGTGCACTGGAAAAGGATGGCAGGAGAAGGCCTCTCGGTTGGATGGTACGACGACATGCAGCCACGCCCACACACTGGAGCTGCTCATTGTACTGGTCGAAGTACTCTGTGTAGCCAGCTTCCGAGGGCACACGTCGGGTGAGCTCAAGGGTGCTTAGCTTCTCGATTCTGCATTGGCTCACGCGGCTGTAGCGACGCGCACTCATCCATGGTTCACCTGCTCCCTGCTGGCCGAGGCCAAGCTGGGCTCGAGAGATGTGGCAGAAGAGGAGCAAGCAAAGAGAGAAAGAGAGGAGAATGGAGGTGGAGGTGGCCATGGCTTAGTGTTCTCCAGAAGGAACGGTGAGAGAGTGGTGAAGGGGAGTGCAGAAGTGGGAGGGCATTTATAATGGGTTCCTTTAGAGGGTTGTGTGGAGTTTGGTTGGGAGGTCACGAGGCTTCGCATGGGTTCTCGTGTCGCCGCATGCATACGACTGGTTTGAAAGGGAAGCACAGATGCATGGGTTTGGTAGGAAGGGGACGATTTCGGTTGAGAGGCCAACTGCATGCTGCGAAGAAAATGTGCAGCAGAGATATCTTACTTGGTTTCTATGCTTCATAGTGTTGTTGATGACGCTACGCCCTCTCTAAGCTACCAAAATGTGGAAATGATTAGTGGAACCTTTCATTTAATCTATTTCTCATTAGTTTATCGCTTCGCTATTCAATATTAATGTTTGATCTGAGATCAGAAATGCTGTCATTAAAGCCACACATAAGCTGGTCCTCCTTCAACAATCCATTCGTTTACAGTTAAACCATCTACTACAAGCTCAGATGTAGGTTGATATGTCGAACAGGTGACACCCACATCACTGAGATCACTCAAAGCAGCTGAAGGCCAACTTATAAGCTGTGGACTCCTTCTGCAGGCAATGAAAAACACCTCAACGAACATCTAAATCTCTTCCAGAAGATTGACCATGAAATAAATAGTTTATAGCAGAAGATACCAATCATCCAAGGAAATTCCACAGCTTTTTCCTGAATCAAAATGATGATAAGGTCGCTTCTCTTCTGTGAGACAGGCCACCACACCTACTAACATACTGTGTGTATATGAGGAGGACATGCGTACAGAGTCTATAGAATTTCCATGCAACAGAGCTGCTAATTGTACCATTCAGCAGCAACAACAAAGAACCAACTTAGCTTTTTCTACGGAACAATGGGTGTTCAGCTCAGCGCAAAGGGAGGGAAATCCCGCCGTTCACGGGGCCATACACGGATCTTGATGCCACTCACTAACTTGCCCAATGCATGATGCCGCCCAAGAAGCGCCGCCGACTAACTTGCTATTTATTGGTCGATGATGATGGCAAGAGAATGAACGGGTCTCAAAGACAATTGATAGGGGTAAAAAACTGACATGACATAACACCCCGGATTTGACGTAATACATCCCCCCACGTCGAACACCCTGTGCAGCACACTGCCCCAGAACAAACGTTAATGACGACACGACATACGCCCACACCCACCGTACCCAACCCCCTCGGCTGACCGACGCTCCCCTCACCCTGCCGAAGCTCGGCTCTCCGCACAACGCCCGCGACGACGACAGACACCATCAGAGGTACGGCCCTCCTCCTGCAGGATGGCCCATCAGGTAACATCAAACCCCTTGTATAAATACCCCCCGGCTCCCAACCGAAGGGGGGGAAGGGAATCAATCTCTCAATACTATACTTCTCCGCACTGACTTGATCGTCGGAAGGGTCGGGCCGAGCTACCGACCCGACCTATGTGCAGGCACCCGACCGCTGTTAAGCCTGCTCGACAAGGTGGAATTTCCCAGCGAGATCCCCCGCATCCGTCGCCCCGGGACTTCAAAGGGAGTCACGTCTGATCCAAGTCATTTGGAGCCCTGAACCAGTCGCGTCGACCCCGAAGTCACGGCTAAAAAGTTACTTACCGTAACAGATTGGCGCTAGAAGGAGGGCGGGCATCCAAATGTCAGGCGACCAGCGAATCCACCTCGGCAGATCCTCAAATGCGGAGCTCCCCGCCTTAGGGGAACGGCGTGACGAGACCCACGACGAACGCCCCGCGGCGGTATCAGAACGCTACTGGCGACTGTTCAACGACCCGGGCTTGTCGCCCCCCAGCGGTGCACCCGTCGACCCGTCGCAAGTGTCACCCGAGGCCTTTCATGACCTCGCCCACCAGGTCCGAGCTTTGACAAGCATGGTGCAGACTATCATCTCCCAGCGAACCTCTCCGCATGCGGCGCCGCCTTCGCAGCAACAGGAGCCCCTCGCCCGGACCCACGTGCCACTCCCAGAGCTTCCTGGCTCGCCTCGAAACCCCACAACTCGTCCTGGGAGTCGGGAAGCAGAGGACACGGTGAGCCGTCCCGAACATGAGGCTCTGACTGCCGATTCGACGAACGCTCTATGAGCTCAGCTGCGCCTCGTCAGTCAAAGGCTTGACGAGGTACAACAGGAAGTTCGTAAGTCAAAGGGAGAGCTCGGGACGAACGGACACCAAGGATCTCCGTTCATCCCCAAGATATAGGACTAGGCGATCCCGCCGCACTTCCGCCTCCCCTCACTGGATGCGTATGACGGCGCAGCCGACCCGGCGGATCACGTGGCTGCTTTTTGGGCCCATATGGCGCTATTCGGGACTTCAGACGTCCTGATGTGCAGGGCGTTCCCGACGACTCTGCAGGGACCAGCCCGCGCGTGGTACAACGGCCTGAAGCCAGGGACCATCGCCTCCTTCGACCAGCTCGCCAAGGATTTCGAGCTTAACTTTCTGGCATACGCCCGACCAAAGCCATCCATGGCGTTGCTCTTGGGGCTCAACCAGAAGGAGGACGAGCCCCTCTCCCAATTTGTGAATCGATTTACAACACAAATCCGTGGATTATCGGATGCTCACCCCTCTCTCTTGATCCAGGCCTTCATGACTAGCCTGCGACCTTCCAGGTTCTTCTGGTCACTCGTGGAGCGGCCCCCCGTCGCGGTCCCCGAGATGCTCCAACGTGCCAATCAGTTTATCGCAGCGGAAACCTGGATGGTTGGAAAGCGGGAGGAGCACAAAAAGGTCAAGTCAGAACCACCCTGACAGCAACAATCTACCACCTCCCGGCGAAAGTTGGACAGACCTGACCCGAGGCCTCCTCTTCCCGCCTTGAATTCTTCCCGGACTGAAATATTCCTACACGAGAGAGGGAAGGGGCTGCTCAGGGACCCTCACCCGATGAAGAACCCGCGGGAGCTCGCAGACCGTTCAAAGTATTACCGATTCCATCGACAACATGAGCACGACACTGAGCAGTGCTACGAGTTGAAGAGACAAATCGAGGAGCTCATCCTCAGAGGTCATCTCGGCCAGTACCTCCGGCCAAACAAGGAGCAGTCACCTCGCCCGAAGGGCCCTATCGAGCAACACATCGATGTCATAGCCGGAGGCCCCGCATCCGGAGGAAGTTCCATGTCGGGCAGGAAGGCGTACGCCCGGTCTGCTCCCGACGAAGCCTCGGGACACGAGCCCGAGCCCGAGATTCCCTTACTTGGACAACCGTACCCACTTTGTGAAGTAGTCTAGCGCCCTCAGATTCACTTACTTGGACAACCGTACCCGAACGATCACGGAACATTAGCCAACGCTCAGTAGCTACATTGGACAACCGTACCCAGTCGGACCACGCCGGTGACCCGATATGATCCCTCCCACTTGGGGGCTAGCTTCCCCCTCGTTCGGGTCGGGTCGCTGACCTCGGCCCTTCGTAGGACTAGATCGCCTAACTTGATCGGCCGGGGTTGTACCTTTCTGTTGTAGACCCTGGCGACGGCTCTCTGGTGAGAGAGGGCCTTTAGGTGCGCGTCGGCGCGTCGCTCCTCGAGCATGTCGAGGCTGGCGCGAAGTCCCTGGTTCGAGGCTTCCTCGTCGTAGCTCCTCGTCCGAAGCGTGGCGATAGCCATCTCGGGTGGTAGGATGGCATCGGTTCCGAACGTCAAGCTGTATAGGGATTCTCCGGTCGCAGTCTTGGGAGTGGTGCGCAGCGACCATAACACACTGGGGAGCTCGTCCGTCCAGGTCGATCGGGCCGCAAACACTCTTCTTTTTAGGCCATCCAAGATGGACCGGTTGGTTACCTCGGCCAACCCGTTCGTCTGAGGGGGGGCCACCGAGCTGAACCTTAGTTGAATGCCATGACCGCCTGGGCCTTCATGGCGGTCCTGGGTACGTAACTGATATCATGTTCACTGAGCTCCACCGCCCATCGGAGGAGCCGACCTGCAACATCGAATTTTGTTAAGACCTGTCGGAGAGGCTGGTCGGTGATGACTTCCACCGGGTGCGCCTGGAAGTAAGGGCGCAACTTGCGAGCCGAGAGCACCAGGGCGAGTGCGAGTTTTTCTATCGGCGGGTAGCTCCCTTCAGGTTCACTCAGGACGTGGCTGACGTAGTAGATTGGGAGTTGCGGGCCGGAGCTTTCCTTGATAAGGACGGAGCTGACCGCATGCGGGGAGGCTGCTAGGTAGAGTCCCAGCTTCTCGCTGGGGGAGACAGAGGCGAGCCGAGCGAGGCTGGCCAGGTGCTGCTTTAAAGCCTCCTCGCATTCCGATGTCCATTGGAAATTCTTCGGGTTTTTGAGCGCCTTGAAGAATGAAAACCAGCGATCGCCCGATCGGGCGAGGAAGCGGGACAGGGAGACAAGTCTTCCGTTGAATCGCTGCAGGTCCTTAACCGTCCGGGGGGACTGCATATCAATTATTGCCTGTACCTTCTCCGGATCAGCGTCGATTCCTCTCTGGTGTACAATGAATCCTAGGAACTTCTCGGAGGTGACGCCGAAAGTGCACTTTGTGGGGTTGAGCCGCATGCCGAACTTGCGCAGCGTGGCGAAGGACTCGGCCAGGTCGGCAAGGTGCGTTCCGGCCTCTCGACTTTTCACAATCATGTCGTCCACGTAGACTTCCATGTTTCAGCCGATTTGGTGGGCAAACATCTTGTTTACCGTCCTCTGGTATGTGGCCTCGGCATTTTTTTAACCCGAACGGCATGACCTTGTAGAAGTATATCCCTTGATCGGTGAGGAAAGCCGTATGTTTTCTGTCTTCGGGCGCCATCCTGATCTGGTTGTACCCTGAATAGGCGTCCATGAAAGAGAGGCGTGCGTGCTCTACCGTCGCGTCGACTAGCTGGTCGATCTTCGGAAGGGGATAGCAGTCTTTAGGACACGCACTATTGAGATTGGTGTAGTCAACGCACATCCTCCAGCTTCCATTGTGTTTTTTCACGAGAACTACATTGGAAAACCACTGGGGATACTTGTCTTCTTCTATGAAGCATGCCGGTAAGAGTCGGTCCACCTCCTCTTGTATGGCGCGTTGTCGGTCAGGGGCGTGGCACCGGGGCTTTTGCTTTACTGGGCGAGCGTCAGGTGGGATATTGAGATGATGCTCTGCGACCTCTGGGTCGACCCCCCGCATGTCCGATGGGGACCAGGCGAAGATGTCGGCATTTTCCCGCAGAAGACCGACGAGTTGTTCCTGTTCCCGTTCGGGTAGTTCCGATCCGACCCTAACCGTTTGGTTCGGCCGCGCTTCCTGCAAAGGAACATCAACAGTTGATCCCCTCGGCTCGGGGTGAGGAGCCAGTTTCTTCGCTTCCCGCGGATCTTCCAGGGGCGCCTCGGCCCTAGTTCTCTTGCCTAATGAGACGGAGGTAAGGTAGCAGCGCCTGTAATCTCGGGGGCTTCCGGTGACTTCCCCGACCCCCTCGCGAATCGGGAATTTGACGGTCCGGTAGTAGGTCGAGACGACGGCTCTGACCTTGTTGAGGGTCGGTCGACCGAGTATGGCATTGTAAGCGGTGGGAAGGTCGACCACCAGGAAAGTGGTCATTACGGTCTTCGATCTCGGCGGGGTCCATACAGTCAGAGCCAAGGTAATGGCTCCCAGGGGCGATATTAAATCTCCCGTGAAGCCGGTGAGCGCCGAGCAGATTGGGCTTAAATTTTCCCTGGCCAGGCCCAGCTTCTAGAAGGCACCGAAGTAGAGTATGTCGGCCGAGCTTCCTGTGTCGTCCATGATTCTCCTCATTTGCGCGTTGGCTACCCTGGCCGATATTACCAAGGCGTCGTCGTGGTCGGGTCGCTCAGCAGCTCCGGTTGGGAAAGTGATCTTCGGGGTTGTCCAAGTATCCCCAGGCTACATTTGGAGCCCTTAGCGGCACCCCGCCGAAGCTGTGCCGCCTTCCGGACCCGAACCGAGCCGCGTCGGCCCCCGAGGCCACGGCTAAAAAAGTTACTTACCGTAACAGAATCGGGCCGAGCCCCCGGCCCGACCTGTGTGCAGGTGCGAGACGGAGTCGTCTCTTCCCGGCGCTGTGGCGGAGCTTCCTCCCGACCCGACCAGCCGAACCGATCAGCCGACCCGAGCAACCGACCTGAACCGTCGTGCATGGCCGCCGGGAGACCCAGAGGAGCGCCCCCAGGGAGATCACCGCCTTCCGGACCCGAATGAGCGAGGAAGCGGGCCCTTGGACATAGCTCGGCCTCGGCGTAAGGTAGCTGGTCGCTAACTTGAACTTACCTCCCGGCGGTAAGGTATCTGGTCGCTAACTTGATCGTCGACCTCAGCCTCGGTAGCTCGGCCCGACCCCTCCGACGATCAAGTCAGTGGGGAGAAGTATAGTATTGAGAGATCGATTCCCTCCCCCCCGTTCGGTTGGGAGCCGGGGGGTATTTATACAAGGGGTTTGATGTTACCTGATGGGCCATCCTACAGGAGGAGGGTCGTACCTCTGATGGCGTCTGTCGTCATCGCGGGCGTTGCACGGAGAGCCGAGCTTCGGCAGGGTGAGGAGAGGGTCGTTCAGCCGAGGGGGTTGGGTACGGTGGGTGTGGGCGTATGTCGTGTCGTCATTAACGTTCGTTCTGGGGCAGTGTGCCGCACAGGGTGTTCGACGTGGGGGGATGTATTACGTCAAATCCGGGGTGTTATGTCATGTCAGTTTTTTACTCCTATCATATGCCCCATCCGAAAGGAGCTATGCGTCGGTTTTGCATATGGGGAGTCTGATGCATGGCTTCCTGCTCCAGGCGTGCTGTTCGTGTGGGTCTGAGAGGCGCGCCGTAGACGGATCGGTCGCGTGAACGCTTCTTGAGCAGCGCTAGGCCGAGACACGTAACTCTATCGGGAGGCCGAGCAGGGTTGGACTCAGGACCAATAGAGCCGATGAGGATCGAGAGCCGAGGGCCGAGGAGCACAACGCAGGCGGGGTGACCGCGCAGGTGTGACTCGGGATGGCGTAAAGCCGAGAGCCGAGGAGCACAACGCAGGCGGGGTGACCGCGCAGGTGTGGCTCGGGATGGCGTAAAGCCGAGGGACGAGGAGCACAACGCAGGCGGGGTGACCACGCAAGTGTGGCTCGGGATGGCATAAAGCCGAGGGCCGAGGAGCACAACGCAGGCGGGGTGACCCCGAGGAGCGCCCCCAGGGAGATCCCCGCCTTCCGGACCCGAACCGTAGATGCCTTCGAAGCCGGACTACCCCTAACCGTAGATGCCTTCGAAGCCGGACTACGCCTACCGTTCCACCCGGTCATAACCTCCTGTGAAGCGTGGTGGCGCATTTCTCCTTCTTAGATGGCACCGAATTCTTGGCGCTACCTGGTGGCGTTCCTCGGGGAATGCTACTACGCCCGAATCACCCCGAGCCGATCCCTTTTTCTTTCTTGTTTTCGCCTGTCCAGGGGGTCGGGGGGCTATTACTTGTCCGCCCGACCTGGTTTCCGGGTCAGCGGGGCTCCTTCCAGCAACAAGGGGTGGAAGGAGCGCTTCTTTTATGTCTGCCATTCGGAGAGTTGGATCTTCAGAGGGTTGGCCTTCCTGCGTATTTTAAAAATAGCCCCCCGAGGTTCACGTGAAAACAGGAAAGAAACAGGCGACCGACCGACGCTGGTCCTGCGTAAAAGTAGCCCCCCGAGGTTCAGAGGGTTGGCCTTCGGAAAGCTCGCCCATCAGGCGTGCTTGGTAGAAGTCGTTCGGCGGCCCTACGGGCAGACGGCACAAGTCCCGGATCGAGGGCTCCCGCGACGCCTTCCCCGCCTCGTTGCTCGGGCCTGCCTCGCCCCGACCTCGCCGTCGCCTGTCGTGCGAGCCCAACTCCGCCGCCCCCACGCTCTCCTGAGCCCACGGGGGAGTCGGTTTCTTCGAAGCACTGACCTTGGCCTTCTTCCGAGGGCGGGCATCCTCGAGCTCCATTGGCGCCTCTCTTGTGTCGGCGCCCAGGCCGACCTGACGCCGTGGAGATACTGCGGACGGGGCACGTCCTCCGCGCACCGCAGCAAGGTTCACCATCTCTGCGAAAACACATCGGCCTCGGTGAGCACCCCGAAAGAGGAAAATAAAACATTAGGGCCGACCGTCACCTTCTCGAGGCATACCTCGAGGTACCGGGCTCAAGCCCGCCTCGACCAACCACGCCTCGGTCATCTTTCGGATGACTCTGGAAGACGGGAGGATCTCCTTCAATCTTCGAAGGGCTCGGAGCTCCCCCTCATCCAAGGACGGGGCAGTGTTATCAACTGCGTGCGCCGCCTACCGGAGCCCGAAGCTCCAACTCTCCGGATGGCAGACATAGAAGAAGCGCTCCTTCCACCCCTTGTTGTTGGAAGGAGCCCCGCTGACCCGGAAACCAGGTGGGGCGGACAAGTAATAGCCCCCCGACCCCCTGGACAGGCGAAAACCGGAAAGAAAAAGGGACCAACTCGGGGTGATTCGGGCGTAGTAGCATTCTCCGAGGAACGCCACCAGGTAGCGCCAAGAATTCGGTGTCATATGAGAAGGAGAAATGCACCACCACGCGACACAGGAGGTTATGACCGGGTGGAACGGTAGGCGTAGTCCGGCTTCGAAGGTATCTACGGTTAGGGCAAAGCCCCTAGGAATGGGATCATACGCCCGTTGCCCCGGCTCAGGGGCAAGGAGCGTGAACTCCGTCGGGATACCATAACGGTCCCGAAGGAGGTCCAGCGACGACTCGCTCACGGTGGAGTCGAGGTCGTGCGGCCACATCAGCGATTCAAGGGCTTTGGTGTGCAACGGTGCATCTCCATGCCCTGTGATCGTCCATCTCGTCCTCGTCGATTTCGTCAACATCTTGATGCATCTCCATGCATCACGATCGTCCGTCTAGTGGGTCCCGCTATCGCATCCAAGCTCCCGCTGCGCCTTCTCATGTGATTACAACTTAATCATAGGCACGCAGGCCCGACAATAAACGAGAAATATAATGGAGGCTCGCAGACCTCAATAATAATAATCACAAGTACACACATCACACGGTCCATGATCATCCGGCCACACATCATACATCACATTGATAAATAATCATCATCATGTAGGACTACTAGATAATAATAAAAATAATAATCAACTAAACCTTTTAATTAATTAATATTTTTCTGAAATCAGAGACATGTAGGGAATTTCTCAATTCATAAGGGTATTTTTGTAATTTGGACAAAAGACAGAAACTGAAATTTCTCAAATTCCGAGGGGGTAAAACTATCTTTTTCCAGAAAAACCCTAATGCCCTACTATCCTTTGCTACTGCTGCCGCCGCCGCCGCCACCCTGCTGGCGGCGGCCTGTGCGGCGGGGCGAGGGCACTGCCCTCGCCTGTAGGCGGCACGCCCGCTGGCGACGCTGCCGCTGAGGTGGGCTCCCCCGCGGGCGCCGTTGCCTCCGCAGGCGGTGCTATCCCGCCGGGCGGCCGCCCCTGTGTGGGGGGGGGGGGGGGGGTTTCGCTAGCGGGAGCAGCGGCGGCAGGCGTCGCTGTCCTGCGGAGGGGAAGCCATCCTTACCGAGCTTTTGGGAAGGCAGGGCGGCTGAAGAGTGCTAGGCTAAGTCACCCAAAGAGGGGGTTGAAGCGAATGCAGGTACTAGGAAGTGGAAAAGATCGACGGAGCGCTATTTATAGCTTGTTTACCGCCGAAGCGGCGACCCTTCCCCTCCTGAGATGTGCTGCGAAGACGCAAAAGCCACATCGCCATAACTTCGGCTGGCACGGCTCTTAATCACAGCGCAGTGCGAAGTACGAAGCCCCTAATCATATCAACCTCGAAAACCGACGACGCCCAAAAGGCGTGGCCCTTTGATCTTCCCCCAGGCAAAAGGCAACCCGGCTGCCCGCGTTCGCACAACGGTCAAAACGACCAAACACTGATCAAAAGCCAAGTATCGCCTCGGTCGTGTTACGCCCGAGTCCATCACCTCGGTTATAGCCTACCTGCACCAAGCGCCTCGGTCGAATCTCTGCCGAGACTCATCGCGGCGCGGCCCAACCACCTGCCGTGTTCCTCAGCTGTGTGGTGCCCGAGGCCGCCTCCTCGCGTCCTGCCCACTTGGTCGTGTTACTCGGCCCTCGGCTTTACGTCATCCCGAGCCACACCTGCGCGGTCACCCCGCCTACGTTGTGCTCCTCGGCCCTCGGCTTTACGTCATCCCGAGCCACACCTGCGGTCACCCCGCCTGCGTTGTGCTCCTCGGCCCTCGGCTTTACGACATCCCGAGCCACAACTGCGCGATCACCCCGCCTGCGTTGTGCTCCTCGACCCTCGGCTTTACGGTATTCCGAGCCACACCTGCGCGGTCACCCCGCCTGCGTTGTGCTCCTCGGCCCTCGGCTTTACGCCATCCCGAGCCACACCTGCGCGGTCACCCCACCTGCGTTGTGCTCCTCGGTCCTCGGCTCTCGATCCTCATCGGCTCTATTGGCCCCGAGTCCAACCCTGCTCGGCCTCCCGATAGAGTTGCGTGTCTCGGCCTAGCGCTGCTCAAGAAGTATTCACGCGACTGATCCGTCTACGGCGCGCCTCTCAGACCCACACGAACAGCACGCCTGGAGCAGGAAGCCATGCATCGGACTCCCCACATGCAAAACCGACGCATAGCTCCTTTCGGATGGGGCATATGATAGGGGTAAAAAACTGACCTGACATAACACCCCGGATTTGACGTAATACATCCCCCCACGTCGAACACCCTATGCGACACACTGCCCCAGAACGAACGTTAATGACGACACGACATACGCCCACACCCACCGTACCCAACCCCCTCGGCTGACCGACGCTCCCCTCACCCTACCGAAGCTCGGCTCTCCGCGCAACGCCCGCGACGACGATAGACGCCATCAGAGGTACGGCCCTCCTCCTGCAGGATGGCCCATCAGGTAACATCAAACCCCTTGTATAAATACCCCCCGGCTCCTAACCGAAGGGGGGGAAGGGAATCGATCTCTCAATACTATACTTCTCCCCACTGACTTGATCGTCGGAGGGGTCGGGCCGAGCTACCGACCCGACCTGTGTGCAGGCACCCGACCGCTGTTAAGCCTGCTCGACAATGTGGAATTTTCCAGCGAGATCCCCCGCATCCACCGCCCCGGGACTTCAAAGGGAGTCACGTCTGATTCGAGTCATTTGGAGCGCTGAACCAGCCCTAAAAAGTTACTTACCGTAACAGATGTATGATCAAACTTCTCTTACCCCATTCATTAAAATAAAACAACAAAGATATATCCGTGCCAAATATAATACATTTCAGTTTATCACAACCGTTTGATATCGATCAAATCACACGGATGCATCGGAGCCTTACTTTCGTGACTAATGGTTCTTTCTACCCGTAAGTCTTATAGTTGATGTGTGATCCTTTACCTATTAAATAGTATAATAATTATAATATAATAAGGTGGTTGGATAGTTGGTTAGTACGCAAGTCTTATAGTTGATGTGTGATCCTAAGATCGAGAGTTTGATACTCTCTCACCATATTTAATAAAATAAATAAAAAATATATTTGTGCCTTTGAGTGTTTTTTAACCAACTGTGTGTTATATTTATTTTTAAAGTAATTATTTTCTCAAGTTAGTTATCAAAGTTAACTACCAAAAAATATACTAACCATACAATAATGAGGTGGTGGCACAATTGTCTAATATCTATCAAATGACATTGGCGTGTTCAAGCATTATTCCTTTTTGCCTAATGATTTTTCCTATCCAATTTTAAATATTATTTATTTTTAAATTAATCATATTTTCTAGTTATCAAAGTTAACTAGGAAAGAATATACTAACCATCCAATGAGGTTGAGAGTTGGAGCCTATTTCACTCCAATTAATAAAATAAAATAATCAAGATAAATATGCATCAAACGTGTTAGATTTGAATCCATTACAATCGTCTAATATCTATTATCTATTCGATGAGATGAGCACATTTGAGTTTTTTTTTTTGTTTTTAACGAATTATTTTTTCTACCCAATTGTCTTTTATTTTTATTTTTAAATTAGTTATTAAAATTAATTACAAAATAATATATTAATTGTACAATAATGGGATGGTGGCTTAGTCTCATAATTGATATTTGATCCTGAGATTTCGAGCTTTTGTCACCCCATTCAATAAAATAAAGCAATGAAGATAAATATAGATTTGAGTGAGCTTTATTCTTTTTTGCATAACAATTTTTTTTTATCCAACTTAGTGTTATATTTATTTTATATTAATCATTTTCTCAAGTTAGTTATTAAAGTTAATTAAGAATAAATATATAAATTATATAATAATGTGGTGGTGGTGTAGATGATTATCGCGTAGGTCTGTGATTAGTTATCCTAAGAGTTTGAGCCTTTATCACCCCATTCAATAAAATAAGACAATGAAGATAAATATACACCAAATGTGATAGATTTAGGTCCATCATAATCATCTAATATCTATCGGATGACATGGGAGCATCTGAGCTTTATTTTTTTTTACATAATAATTTTTATCTAATTATGTATTATATTTATTTTTATATTAATTATTTTCTCAAGTATGTTATTAAAGTTAATTAGGAAACAGTGTACAAATCGTATAATAATGGGGTGGTGGTGTAGTTGGTTAATGAGTAGGTCTCATAATTGATTGGTGAGCATGAGATCGAAGGTTTAAGCCTTTTGTCATCCCATTCAATAAAATAAAGAAATGAAGATAAATATATACCAAATGTGATAGATTTGGGTCTATCCAATAAAAAAAGGTAATGAAGATAAATATGCACCAAATATGATGTATTTGGGTCCATCATAATCGTATGATATCTATAAGATGATTTGAATGCATTTGAGCTTTTTCTTTTTGCGTAATAGTTTTTTTAATCCAATTGTGTGTTATATTTATTTTTATATTAATTATTTTTCAAGTAAGTTATTAAAGTTAATTAGAAAACAGTATATAAATCATATAAGAATGGGGTGGTGGCATAGTTGGTTAACGCATAGGTCTCTTGGTTGATTGGTGATCATGAGATCGAGAGTTTGAGCCTCTTGTGTCATCCCATGACATGGGTATATCCAAGCTTTTTTTTTTTGCATAATAGTTAACCAATTATGTGGTATATTTATTTTTATATTAATCATTTTTTAAGTTAGTTAATAAAATTAATTATGAAATATTATACAAATCATATAATAATGGGGTGGTGGTGTAGTTGGTTAATGCATAGGTCTCATAGTTGATTGGTGATTCTAAATAAAATGAGATAAATAAAATATAACAATCGTTTGATATCTATCGTTCAAAAAAATAAAATAATAAGATAAATATATACCAAATGTGATAGATTTGAGATCATCACAATCGTTTTATGTCTATCACATGACATGGGTATAGTTGAGTTTTATTTTGTTTGCCTAATGATTTTTTTCTACCCAATTGTGTTTATTATTTATTTTTAAATTAATTATTAATGTTAATGATAAAAATAGTATAATAATGGGGAGGTGACACAATTGGCTAGCACATACTATCCTATCAGATGACATGAGCACGTTCAAGCTTTTTTTTTTTTAATAATGGTTTTCTCTATCCAATTATGTGTAATATTTATTTTTTGAATTAATTATTTTTTAAGTTGGTTATTATAGTTAATTATGAAACATCATACAAATCAAATGATATTGGTATTAATGCATATTTTGGGTCTCCGACGCGTTATAGCCGATGTCACATGCCAAGTCACAACCGATGTCACGCACCAAGTCAAAATCCGAGGTCACACGCCAAGTCAGAATTCATACCGAGACGTTGTGTGACACGTCTCGTCCTGAGTGCTCGGGGCGATGCCGTCTGATGCCGCTTTGCATGCCCCGAGACGACGACCGGTTAGAAGCGTCGTCCCATCCCTCGAGGGTCAGCGGTCGAATCGATGCACAATCAACCCTCGCACAATAATATAAAAGCCCCTGGTTGATATCCGACCAAAGGAGGAGCGAAAAAGAAAGTAATTTAATCCACTACCGACTTGCTCGTCGGAGGGGCCAAAGTTGGGGATCACCCGACGAGGGCCGTTTTTGCAAGCGAACGACCACATGAGTCGTGAGCACCGCAACTCGGGGATTTTTGTCCGGCGTGCAAGGGCAAGCTATCAACCGGCCCGGAGGTCAACAAATAACGATAAGCACCCCTTCCCGAGGGCACGACCATCTCGTCATCCTGCTTAATCAATAGGAGGCTCTCAATATCAACCCATAGATCAAACCATGCTAACTCATCAGCCATGTACATTTATTCATTAACTGGTGTGATGGCATAGTTTGCTATTACGGTACGATCCCAAGGTCAACGCTTGTTTATAGCTGAGGTAAGATTCTAAGGTCAAGAGTTTGAGCCTCTCCCACCTCATTCAATAAAACAAAGTAAAGTAACGAAGATATATCTGTGACCAACTGTGACAGATTTATATCCATCATTATCATATGATGAAATATATCTGATATGGGCCCCTCTAAGCTTTATTTGTCTAATGATTTTTTCAAACCTCTATCTATCACCCCCATTCATTCAATAAAATAAAACAATGAATATATATTTACAACAAATATGATAGATTTGGGTACATCACAATCATCATATATCCATCAGATGAGATGATATGGGTTCATTCGAGCTTTATTATATAATATATAATATATTTTTTGATCCAATTGTGTATTTATATTTTATTTTTATATTAATTATTTTCTCAAATTAATTATTCAAGTTAATGATGAAAAAATAATACTACTCATATCATAATGGGGCGATAGTTGATTTGCATATTACAAAATAGTATATTAGTCTGCTTCTTCAATAGTCAGTCTTTCCACATTCCTTTGTTTGTAAATGAGTTCCCCACATCTCTTTATTTTCTTACGTAGTAAAGTGTAAAAGACATATTAGGATAAATCTGATATGTGACAGATTATATAGTCCTATAAACTAGCCATCAACTTATCATATTCCATTAAATCTACATATATAATGAGATTCCATGATGCTATTAAATCAATACGACTCATTCATCTTAAATTGCTAACACAGATGTCAAAGCCTTTACTCATATGACTTGGGATGACTCGTAGATCAATGTTCATGACATGTCATGCTCTAGTCGATCAATGTTTAGCTTTCTATTTCTTCTCCACTTGGATAAGCTTCTCGATTTAGCAACAAGTTTGATACTATACAAGAAGATTCGATAGGTAAATGTAAAAACTTTTTTCTCGATCTTTCTCTCCTATCCGATATGAAACTAGATATCATACAATAAATAATAAAAGGTGTATATAGACATTTCTCAAAAACACCACAACGGTAGAGAGCGAATATAAAAAAATAAAAATAAAAAGAATATGATGGTAAAAATTTCTCAAAAATCATCAGCCAAACAGGGAAGTGCTGTTCTTTAGAGGGTATTTAGCTCATTTTACCTGATACTATATATATATATATATATATATATATATATATATATATATATATATATATATATATATATATATCCATTTTTGGAAAAGATGTTTAGAGTTGTAAGAGGGTCCATTTTATTTTACAGTTTTTTAACCGTAAATATTTTTTTTGTTGAAAAAACTATATAATCAAATTACCATACTGAGAAGGAACAAAGAAACACGCAAAGAAGAAAGAAAGCTCCAAACATGGAACGTTATTTATTTGAGTTGAGAGCTGATACGACACACATCTAATGCATCATCTTTGTCGCCCACAACGTTTATTCCCTTCAAACCAGTCATGTTCCAAGGTTTCTATCCATCGAACCCCAGCCTTATTCGCCTCTAGCCACACTCTTCATTACATTACACCGAAGTTCTGATCGCTTCCCTCTCGATCTTGGGAGCGAAGAGGGCCAATTCATTTCCACGGTTAAACTTTAGCTGCATGGCCTCTTCTCTGGAGATGCGGTATGAGTTCATCAACACCTCCACCGGCGTGCCACGGAGAGCCGATGTCTTCCCCGCGAAATGGTTGACTATGGCGTTGTCGTTGGTCTTGACGGAGACCCATTCGAAGCTCTCACGTTGTGCCTGAATCGTCACCGCGTAGTACTGCGGAACTACCAGTAGTTGACCCTGACGGAGCTCGCCATTGAAGACGGTTCGGCCTCGATGTCCCACCACCTGCACCCGGCTGCATCCTCTCAAGGCGTACATTATGCTGTGAGCATTGACATTCCAATGTGGCGACACTATGGCATTCTGCAAGCACACATGATCATCATATTTGATCAAAATTTTTGAGACCATAGATGGACGGTTGATGATCATAGATAACGCTTTTATCATACCGGGCGGAGAAGTGCCCTCACGGCACTCATTTGAACGAATCTTAGAATCGGGAGCTTCTGGCTGTTGAGGGTGGTGATCCTTCCAGCGCGCGGATTGAAGTAGTCAGCACGCAAGGGGTCTCCAATGTTCTGCCTTATCTTCATGGTGCAGAAAGCCTCTAATACATTAGATTGACATCCCCTTCCCTCTTGGCATTCTTGTCTCACCTCTCTTTCTCGTACCAGCTGCTCACTCTGCCGTGATGCTTGTAGCACCTGAAGCCCACTCGCGACAAGGACTATCTCACCCCTCCTGTCGTCGGGATTCTGGATTTTTCTCACTAATTCCCTGTCGACACCGAGTGCCTCTGCCAGTGGATCGAGCTCAAAACCGCTGAGCAGGTTGTTTCCCTTTATCTGCTGTAATCTCACTTCTATTTGGGAACCTTGCTCGACTAGTCTCTCCCTCCCAGCAAGTAGAAATTCCTAGCATCATATATTTCTCAATTAAATTACCTTGAAAACTGTGTTGCGTCAGAAAATTAGATGGATGGATTCATTAAGGCTCACCCTATGCTGGCGATCCAATTGATTGGCGCTGCTGCTTGTGTCGAAGGTGGTAATCGCGACGACAGCTACTTCGCCATTGTTGTAGCCCCAATAAGAAACTCCAGCGGGCAACGCGATGATGTCCCCCTCACGGAAGTAGTGGATCCTCTGGTGCTCATCACGGAACCTCTGGCATTCACCTGTCGCCTGCTCCCACTGCTGTTCGGTTTGCTGGAAGGATTGGAACGTCTCTGGGCAGCCAGGGATCACGGTTCCAATGATACCCCTTCCTGCATTCACCATGGATCATCTTGGAGCTTTTACACAAAATATATCCTTATAACTAATGCCATGGAATGGAATCAATATCTTCGAAGAGCACGATGAACGTGCATGAACGAACCTTGCATGATGTAGACGAGGCGTGGTGCACTAGAAAAGGATGGCAACAGAAGGCCTCTCGGTTGGATGGTACGACGATGCACAGCCACACCCGCACACTGGAGCTGCTCATTGTACTGGTCAAAGTACTCCGTGAAGCCGGCTTCAGAGGACACACGCCGGGTGGCCTCAAGGGCGCTAAGCCTCTCGATTCGGCATTGGCTCACAAAGCCGAGGGGGCGTTCGCACGATTCCCCTATTCCTTGCTGGCCCAAGCCAAGCTGCGCTCGAGAGTTGTGGCAGAGGAGGAGCAAGCAAAGAGAGAAAGAGAGGAGAATGGAGGTTGCCATGCCTTAGTGTTCTGCAGTAGGAACGGGGAGAGAGTGGTGAAGGGGAAGTGCAGATGTGGGAGGGCATTTATAATGGGTTCATATAGAGGGTTGTGTGGAGTTTGGTTGGGAGGTCACGAGGCTTCGCATGGGTTCTCGTGTCGCCGCATGCAAACGACTGGTTTGAAAGGGAAGCACAGATGCATGGGTTTGGTAGGAAGGGGACGATTTCGGTTGAGAGGCCAACTGCATGCTGCGAAGAAAATGTGCAGCAGAGATATCTTACTTGGTTTCTATGCTTCATAGTGTTGTTGATGACGCTATGCTCTTTCTAAGCAACCAAAATGTGGAAATGATTAGTGGAACCTTTCGTTTAATCTATTTCTCATTAGTTTATTGCTTAGCTATTCAATATTAATGATTGATCTGAGATCAGAAATACTGTCATTAAGGCCTCGACAATCCATTCGTTTACAGTTAAACCATCTACTACAAACTCAGATGTAGGTTGATATGTCGAACAGGTGACACCCACATCACTGAGATCACTCGAAGCAGCTGAACGCCAACTTCTTCTGTAGGCAATAGAAAACAGTATGCCCTCTGAAGCAGTATACTAATTATACGATAATTGGTTGGTTGCATAGTTGGCTTGCATATTAGTCTCACCCTATTAAATAAAATAAAACAATAAAGATATTTATTGTTTGATGATAGATTTGGATCCATCACAATCGCTTGATATTTATAAGATGACATAGGCTCATCCGAGCTTTGTTCTTTTTTGCCTAATGATTTTTCTATCCAATTGTGTCTATTTTATTTATTTTTTAAGTTACTTATTGAATTTAATTATGAAATAGCATACTAATCATATAATAATGAGGTGATGGCATAGATGTAATGGATTATTTGTGATCCTGAGGTCAAGAGTTGAAGCCTTTTGTCTATCACAACCATTTGATATCTATTAGATAATACAGGTGTATTTGAGTTTTATTTATTTATTTTTGTATAATATTTTTTTATATCCAATTGTGTCTATTAATCACTATTTTTAATTGCTCTTTTTTTTTCAGTAAATCAGTAAATCATCATTCCTTTTTGTATCCAATCGTGTCAAATATTCACTATTTTTAATTGCTCATTTTTTTTGAAGTAAATCATCACATCTTTTTAATTATGTAGACTTAATTTATAATACAATACACAAACTGTTGTTCTCAACCATAGAGATGATTTTACCTTATTTTAAACATAAAAAATTCCCAACGTTATACCAAGAAAAAATAAATAAGTATATATATATATATATATATATATATATATATATATTTGGTTCACAAATACCTAACCTCATCCATTTTTACATCAAAGATCTAACCAATCCCTTCTGATACTTTTTTCATCTAAATCAACAGAATTGGAAGTATGAAACACTGAGGAGGCACCAATTTATTGTCAAAATTCTGAGAGTAACAAACCACACACAGATTACAGTCGTTAGATTTTCCTAACATTCAAGGTAGATTGAGGTCCTGCAACCATTGCTTTCTTTATTCCTGCTCTAAATTCCGAAAGTTCTCCAAGGAAATAAATAGTTACCAAAAGCATACAATCATCAAGATGTTGCAAATGGGTAGGCCGCAAAACTGAGTGACCCTCTAACCATAGATCACAGAAGCTGGATCCCAGTGAGGCACAATCTTCTTAATCTGTTCGCAATCCAACAACAATCACAAGGTTCCCAAATCAATGTAAAAATACACTTATTCCTAAATTTTGACCTGGCCAGCACATTTCCAGATCCATTTTAAAGCTTCATTAACATGAACTTCCAATGAGAAATGTACATTAAATAGTAGGTATTCCAAGAAAAATGGAACTACATCAAATTCCATTATCATGCACAAAACAAAAAGAATGCAGTTCCCTGGCATAGTGTGATCACCAGTAAAACTCTGATCCCCAGGAAGGAGAGACTTGATCCTCATTTGACTTGCATACCAACCAAGGTGACCTCTGCAACTGGCCTGATGTCATTTCTTTCCTTTGTTAACTCCAACCACAACATTGCTCACCTACATCATAAACATTATAAAAATTTCAATACAGCTGAACTCAGACAAAATGGAACATCAACGCTTACCAGTTTGCCGCTCTCATTCAGTGACATCGGATTCTCAACAACTACAGTCATGTTTGATGGTTGAGAAGAGTGCTACATAACCCAAAAGAAAACAGAAAAGGCATAATGTCAACATGAATAAACTTGGTCAACCGAAAAAAGACTTTGGAATTTGAGCATACAACCGAAGTTGATGGCAGGACAGGAGCACTCTCATTAGGCCTGTGTGCAGCAGGGCCTGGAACTCTCGTATTAGGCATCTTCGATAATAGGTAAAGTAAATCATTACAAGAAGATGGTGAATTAAAAGCAAAAGAGAAAAACAAAAAATTATACCCCAACGTTTGTAATATACTGGCAAATTGCACATTTGACAGATGGTGCTCCATAAGGGTACATCAGCCTTGTATGACATTGGCCACAGTTCACATGAGCAACCTGATTCGCTGGCATCGCTGCATTCCATCAGAATAAAAGAACTAATTCAAGATCAAAAAGCAGCAATGTCTCTTTTTATCGTTAACACTGACAGTTTCGTATTTGTGGTTTGTATTATAATGATCCTAGAAATTTGTCAGTAAGAATATAGTCCATTTAACTACGAAATATAAGAACACATCTGATAATGCACAGATATCATGGATTATACAATCAGACTTAATCCATGTTTTTGTACATCAATGAAGAATACACAGCTGTGATATATACCATGTATGACATATTGGTTTTACCTGGGACAATGACGTCTTCATGTTCCTCTCTTTGATCAATTTTTCTCCCTATTTTAGTTTCATTTTTCTCAGTTTATCCTGCACCATGTAAGATGCAGAACAACTGACATGTACGGTCAATTGTTCTCAGATTATGATGCAAGAATGGATGATATGAACAGCATGAAGCAATAAATGTACTAGAAGAACATTGCATCTCATGTTAAACAACACAAGCATTAAAGAACTACTGTGTGACTATTTTAAGCTGTATCAAATTGCATAGTGAACTTTCACAACAATTAATTATAGAAAATAATAATGGATACCTGCTCCTGTGATATTGATTGTGTTACAACAGGAGCACCTTACGCTTGTAGCACCACGAGAGTACATCAACAATGTTCGACAACCTCCACACACAAGCTGAGCCATCTCCATTCCTGCAAATTTCATTATCCAAACTTTACAAAGCCAAATAAAATTAAAAAATACATCTGTTTAAGTCAGAAAAGAATGATAATTGTTCTCAGATGTCTTAATAGTTGCAATCAACAATATGTAATAAGGCCAGGTTGGAGGGAATAACAATTCCTCTAGAGAAAAAATGTTTGTTCCAGAGAAGATTGTGTAGGTTGTATTGCAGCCAGAGAAAACATATCACAGGTACATATATATGGACTTAAAAGATCGGAATATATTTCATCACATCAAAGAAACTCTCCGGAATTGATCAGACAGGAAAAGGGCCAAAGGTTCCTGTCTGACTAACAACAGAAGCAGATATAATTGAGCCCTATCCAGAGAAGAAAATTTACATGACTTCAATTTTCCCCGTTACAGATTAAAATCCTCTTAGCTTGGGACCACATTAGCTGGACAAAAACCAAACCAGAAAGAGTTCCATTCTAATGCTAGAACAATGCATAGAGTCTGCATTTCCTAAGAAGTTGTGGACAATCATCTAGATTTGGCAAGCTTCTTCTTCCAGTTAAGCAAGTTGAAACTTGTTAACACTACATTAATGACCATTCTCAGTAGTCAATAATAACAATGATGTCCCAACCAAGCATTACCTGTGTAGTTTGGTTAACATGTCCACGGTGTCCCAACTCAGCAATAGCTACGCAGTTTGGTTAACATGTACATGTTAAAGGTGGGTAATAAGTGGTATAAGTAACCACACGCTTGACTTCAAGAACCCACAAAGAACCTACATATCTTAAATGAGAGGAAAATATGCAAATTGAAAGACAAAAATCTGAGTTTTCCGCCTAACCATCTCAATACTTCAAAAAAGAAAAACGAAAACAAATTACAAAAAAATAAAATAAGAAATATCCGTGAATCTCCATATTTGATAAGCATCCATTTCGTTATTGGTTACCTAGGTGATGTTCAAAATGACTTAGTTCACCGACTAAGCACAAGGATTCTCTATCAGTAATTCAATTCCACTGACGACTTAAACAACCCATGAGGCCACCAATAATGCAATAACAACATCCTAGTGAAACTTACAATTATTCCGTTTCTCATTTATAAGCCATTTGAATTTTTAACAATCAAAGATTGTTATGACAAGCTATAGACTAAGTTATTCAAAAGAGTCTCTCAGGTAATTCATATTGATAAAGTACTGGTGCTCATAGATAAAGATACACATGATAACAGGAACACTTTTTGAATGCACAGAAAGTAATAGACACCCAATTTCACAGAAAACCACCTAAGATATTTAATGCCAATATATATCCAAAAAAGTAACATGACTATACTTCAGAAACAATCAGGCCTCATTTAAGACAGAAATTCACAACAATCAACATTTGACGATAATTAGTAGAATCCAAAGATGTAAAAGAGGTACCTGGAGAGGCAGCTGCAGTTATTGTGCTGCATATTGCACAACGCACGTCGGTGGCTCCCCTCGGGTAAAGAAGAATGCTCCTGCAACCGCTGCAAACAAGTTGACTCTGCATAGCTGAACTGTATCTAATCCAACAGTATCATATACAGTTACATTATACAATTGCAAAAGGAAGTCATTCATCCAAAAACAATAATTTGCTAACAGAATTCTACCAATACAAATCATCATAAGAATATGCTAAATTAGAAACTTTTCATAGCATCAAATATCTTATCACATACATTGGCGGATAAAATCTGGACTAGAGAGAGTTTTTCTTTTCTCCCACATGATACGTAAAAACATAATTTTTAGAAGAACATAATAGAAAAAGACGCGAAAATCTTCCTCCGAGCTAAAAACGAGCAAAAACATCTGTTTTTCCTTTTCCTGAAACAACCAAACGGATAAAGCTAAGATTATCTGCCGAATTCCGCGGATTATCAAATCCGACTGGATTCCGCGCGCTTAAGCAACGCAGAGTAACTAAACGCAAGAAAAACCCTAAATCCTTTGCAGGACAGGATGACAAAACACGAACCAAAACAAAGAAGAAGAATCATCGAAGCACCTGGCCCCAACGGAGAGAAGCGATCGCCGGAAAATCAGCAAATCAATGTGTCGCCTTCTTTGATCGGTTTAGAACGCACCAGGAATTCTTCCGCGCGTGGAATGGGGAGGATTTCGTGGGAGAGACGGAGCCGACGCAGATTTATCTCTCCTCGTTTTCGTACGCGTTGATGGAGACGGAAAGACGACGACAGCGAACAGTTTTGGTATTCATTGGGCCGGGCCAATACGGCCCATAATGTAGAGCCCATCTTATATATATATATATATATATATATATATATATATATATATATATATATTCTAAACCAAAAAGAAACTCTCAAAAATTCAAATGTCACTATAATTCAAAAAAAATATTTATATATTTTATAAATTATTATTGATCTTTTATTTTTTTGTGAAAGCATTAAATAATATTTTAGATGTATTAGACTGTAATATATTTTTAAAAATTTATTAGCATGTATCATTAATAGTGGTATATATTATATTTATTCTCAATATATCAATTACATTCGTATTCATCAACAATGTAACATTTGGAAAACATAAAAAATAAATAAATTTGACACTCCGTTTTCATTACTACAAGAAAATCAATATATATATATATATATATATATATATATATATAATCTTATCCTATTGTTATTCCAATTTGATCATTAAACAAAACTATGTAAATATATAAATTTTTTATCTTTGATATTCCAAGCATTATAACAAATTTTCATAAGTTAATTTATTGAGATTTTTGACATGCAGGCAATCAAATGACATGTCTAACCAATTTCTTAGCTGAACCTTTTGACCTACGATGATAAGATATCAACTCATCGTTGGCAAGAACAATTTGCTGTCTCACTAACAATTGATGATCCTAGCGTTAACACAAGTCACTTAATGATCATAGCATCAGATGCTTTGACAGGGTAAAGATGCCATTCGCTAACTTGTCAAGGATATATATATAAAATGATTCGTACAATTAATACAGCGTCAAGGGGAAACGGGCTCGCAGGGCCACCGGGAGGGCGCGTTTCACAGACGTCGGAGCCCTGCTAAGGACTTTAGGGTTTCGCTGCTGAGATCGATACGCTTCGAACAGGCTCAGAGTTTGGGATTTCCCGCGCTCCGCCTCTTCTCCATCCATGGAGGCAGTGGTGGTCGACGCCGGATCGAAGCTCCTTAAAGCTGGCTTCGCTTCACCCGATCAAGATCCCGCCTTGGTAACAGAAAAATGAACGAGAAAACCCTCTTTATCATGAACTCTGATTCGTTCTTGTTAGCGGCTTTCAGTAGGTCTTTCTTGAGGATCGTTGCTTGTTTTACCCTCTGCTTCGCGAATTTTAACAGATAATGCCGACCAAGATGAAGCGCGTGGTGGAGGATGGAGACGGGGGTGACGCGTCTATGATTGAGGAGGTGACAGTGGATCCGGTGGTGAGGGGATTCATCAGAGACTGGGATGCGATGGAAGACTTGCTTCGCCATGTTCTTTACACCGACCTTGGATGGGAGGTCGGCGAGGAAGGGCAGATTCTGTTTGCCGAGCCACTCTTCACACCGAAGGTCCGTGAGTGCGATCATTCTGCGCCGTCCTTGAAAGAAAAACTGATGCTTTTCACTATCCTTGTTCGCTGATTATAGAGCAGCTAATGGCAAATGCCATGGTGATTTAATTGACTGGTTTGAACCCTTCTGCATATAATGCATTTTCATTTTTGTATTCAAATATTTTAGATTTTCTCTCTTTCAAAAAAAAAAAAAAAAAGAGACAGCTTTGCCAAAACAATCTTTCTTGGTGTATATATATGCAATTAGAAAACTAATAAAGGAAGTGCAAACGAAATAGTCAAACCAAAAACCCCGAATGAATCGACCCATAAGGTTCTGTTAGGTAGCTCTTTGGTGATGGGCTTGATCTGTTTTGCTTAGCCGAGACTGACAAGTTGTTGGTTTGATTCTCTTTTTTGGTTTAGAAAATGGTTAAACTGAACCAAACTGCACAAATAATATTGAATAAAATAGGTAAAAGTGGTATATTCCAATTTCATCAATGTGGTAGGTATATTGTGTGATGTGTTGAATATATATTCTATAATAATGAGTGCAACATAATTCATTTCTCTCATGGTTTTATATAGCATATTATCTAAAAGATATAAGGTACATTGGAGACTGACTAAAATAAACCCAACTAAACTGAACAACCTTATTTTGGCTTCAGTTTCTTTTATATGGTTTGTACAGTTCGGTTTTAAATTATAATAATTGAACTAGTTCTGGTCTGTTGGAAATTTCCTAAAGCTGAAACAAACCTGTGAACTGTGTTTGCATTGATGAATTTTTTAGATTGGGTCGGGTTAGAGTCACCAGTACAGCGTTGTTTGTTATTGTTACAGTATGGAACGGTTTTTAGACAAAGTATGTCGGAATATTTAAATCAATACACGAACTATGTTTTAAAATCAGGATAGTAAGTGCAAAGCTAGAAAACAGAACAATATAGATGGAATCTAATTGGATGATGAATAGCCATATACAAACTTTCTTATGAATATATGTTATTCCAATATGTGAATTCATTTATGTGTTCACTTTGCTTATGCTGCTCTTTTACCCACTTAATATAAACAGGATTTTGTTGTCAAAGGAAAAACAAGAAATATGTTTTGTAATTTGTAATAAAGATGTGCCTGTCTTTTACTGTTCACAATTTGTTGAACAATGACCTAAAGTTTTCTTGATGTGCATTCTGCTACAGGACTTCATCTGTTACGTACATGTGGCTTACGAAATATAGTGGCTGGTTATTTGGTTTCACTACGTTTGTTGCTCATGTACCTATTGGTATTACTATTTTGCAGGCTATAAGAGAACAACTAGTGCAACTAATGTTTGAAACGTTCAATGTTTCAGGCTTTTATGCCTCTGAACAAGCAGTTTTATCACTCTATGCGGTAGGACGTATCTCAGGATGCACTGTTGACATTGGACATGGGAAAATAGGTATGCATTTTAGCCAATAAGATTATAACTAACCTTCATTGTGTAGTAAACTGATGCCAGAACAATGAAATGAGGAAATAATTTTTTAGCCATTGCTCTACTTCAAACCATTCTTTTGATAATCATTCCAACGTGTTTCAGATATAGGAACATGTGAGCCTTCCATGCATTGGCCATTCTTAGGAGATTTTTCTGGTTTAAATTAACCTTCTAATGAATTTATTAATGTAGTTATAATTTATCTACTTGAAAAATGATTCTAGCTAATTGATGTTTGTATTGACTAAATCGTCTTAGCGAAGAAGTTTCAATACCCAGTGTTCCAAAATTTATCATCATATAGGTTGATCTCAAACTATTACTGGACATGTCTTTTCCGCTGGGATAACTTGATCTGAAGTAACAATTTATAGAAAGATGTGTTTCCTTCTTTATAACACTTTAGAGACTGTTAGAGTGGACATTTGTTCAGTGCTGTGCCTACTCCATTCCAACATGCGTGTTATGATTTAGATCATGGAACTACTCGCTTTGCATGGATAAATCTGCATATTGCCCATCCCATATCCAGCATTGGTGGGGTCTTTTCAATCTTGGCCTAACTTCTCAATACACATGAAATGATAATTGGAGAAGACTGAAATGTTTTTCCCTCTTTATTTCTTTTCAATCTTGAAATACATTAGGTATTTTTGTAGTGAGGCCTCTTAAATGGCTGAGTAGAGTTTGGAAGTCTTGTTATAGATTCCTCACTTTTAAGCTGATGCAGCAACTCTTTATATGTTTTTTTTACATATTAAAGGTCTTAAGTCTTCTTGCTAGACTTGGTGGGTCGTTTGTGCTCATAAGATCTTATAGTACTGCCTATCTACTGGAGTTGATTAATTCTTTATACAGAACTGTACATATGTCAAAAGTTATTTTGACATGTTCCATCTGATTTTGACAGATATTGCACCAGTTTGTGAAGGTGCTGTTCAGCACATAGCCTCAAAAAGGTTTCAAATTGGGGGAATTGATTTGACTAACTTACTAACACAAGAACTTCGCAAATCCAATCCCTTAATGAACATCGACATTTCTGAGGTTGAGAAGTTGAAGGAGCAATATGCACGGTGTGCAGAAGATCAAGTTGCCTTTGAAGAGACGCAAAGAACATGGCCTAAAGAGACGCACACCCTTCCTGATGGTCAGGTTTGTTGTTAGCTGATCTCCAATCTTACTGTCATGAATCTGCACCTTAAGTTTCATCTTCTTCACTATCTCCCCTTTCTCTCCGTCCCACCTTAGGATTATGTTTTCACATGTAGTGTTTGTCATGTGTTGCATGGTGTGCACGGTTACATATACTCCTGTCTATAAATGTCTCTCTCCATTAAAGTTGTTTTTCACAAAGGTATTTGCAGACTATAACTATTGGACGGGAGGGCTATATTGTTGGGGAAGCTCTATTTCAACCATCAATTTTGGGCTTAGAGGAGTATGGGATAGTTGAGCAGCTGGTTCGCAGCATCTCAAGCGTTTCTTCTGAGAACCTTCGTCAACTACTTGAAAATACCATGCTTTGTGGTGGTACAGCATCTATGTCTGGTATGAATTTGTACTCTATGGATGTTCTATTTTCGGAATTTTTTTCTCATGATATTAGTATTGGTGTAATAGTAGCTCTTCAGATAACTTGTCCATTCTTGCAAAATTTCTCTTTGTTCATTCTTGCAAAATGCTTGATTCTACATAATTGAAGAATGAAAATTAGAACATTTTTAACCTTCTTTTTTGTTCTTACAATTTCGGTGCTTCTAGTCTTGACACAAGAAGCACTACAAATAGAATAATTATTTGTCCATGGGTGACCCTAATCATATCATCAGTGAAAGTAATGTGGCTTGACTCAACATGTATAATATGGGAAAAGAACTTCAATTCATTCAATCTATCTATGATTTTCGTTACCATCTCTTTCCCTCTTTTTATAGACTCCTCAATTATAAGAAGAAAAGAAAAATAAAAAAAAGTAACCCTTAAACTAGTGTAATCTATTCAAGTGAGAAATAAATTAAAATGTTCTACATCATCCTTTCTTTATACTTGAGAACTGATTCTGAAGTTGTAGCTCTAACATTACCAATGCAACATGCAGTGCCCTATGAGTGTTATCTTGGAGTCAGGGTACTTATACTCCAATTATCATGTGATCATGAAGCCCAGTTGCCTCAGAATGAACAAAGGCTAACATGTTTACTTCCTCAGGTTTTGAAGAGCGGTTCCAAAAGGAAGCTAATCTATGCTCTTCATCCATTCGACCATCACTTATTAAGGTATCTGCTACACCTTTGTTCTCTGTTTCCACCTTTAATGAGGCAAAATTTCAAAATTCCATGACAGACTACCTTCTTCTAATCCTTTGTTGTTCTTTCAGCAACCAGAATACATGCCAGAGAACTTATCCAAGAATTCAGCCTGGATGGGTGGTGCTATATTGGCTAAAGTTGTTTTCCCTCAAAACCAGCATGTCACCAAGGGAGATTATGATGAGACGGGACCGGCAATTGTTCACAAGAAGTGCTTCTAGTTGTAAATTGCCAGCATAGTATAGGCTGCTATCTACTAATCCGCATACGTGCTAATCATGATTATTCTATTTGTAGCACTTATGTTTTCGCAATTACTTTGGCAATTCTAGAAAGTAGAGACAAGCATCTGATTCTCTTATGCCGTTTTCCTCCTTTCAGGTAAAATATCTTATGGGAAATGACTGTGTGCCAAAAGGTAAAGCTCATTCAAGATTTGGCTTGCTCTTATGAGACTGAATGAGTGTACGACATTCTACTAATCACCCGGAATGGGTTACATGCTCAAATATTTAGCATGGACTAGGTATTATGTTTGCACATTGATTTTTGTTGATTTAATCTGCATACTGTTGGATGATGCATTTTTGTTGGCTTGTTTATTCTTGTTGATTTAATTCCCAAGATCGTATTGAAAAAGATAAAGATGAAGGGTTGTGTTCGGTTACTGTTAATCAATGGAAAATTATGTCAGTCAAATTTAATGAACATGGATCTTTTTTATTTTTGTTATCGTTGTACTTTTCGATGATGCATTGATTCTCTTATTTTTTAAAACAGAAATAAGTGGTTGTATTGTTTTGTATAAAGCTTTTGACCTCCAAATAGTTGGGATATTATGAATTATCATTGCTTTTAGGAGAAATTGATGGCCAGTTCTATGTTTTTGTGTGCGTTGATCATATGGGAATAATTTCAATGGTCTGCATGTTCAAGTTCTTAAAGAAAATTAGAAATGAACTTTATTACTTTTTTTAATTTATTCCTTCCGTTCAAACATTATATAATATGCATGCTAGATTCTCACAGTAGGACTTGAACTTCTAACCCCTATCTTGACACCAGATTGACTAGGGGGACAGACTAAAAGTATTTTTTGTCATAAATAAATGTGTATGTATATGAAGACAAAGAAGACATAATTATACAGGACAATGCTACAATATGACACTTGTGATGTAAAAAACATCAAAAATTTAACAATGACTAGTGTTCTGATTAGCCACTATGAAAGGGACTGACAAGGGTTGCATTCATCCCTAATCCTTCCTTTGGCACTAAATCTTAAGCTCCAAGGACAATGGTGCAAATCCCCAGAGATGCTACCACAGCATCAACCAGGCTCAAAGCATAGGAAGAAACAAAACCAAGCAGTAGAGGTACAGATCCTTTCTTGTGCATTGGATCACACAAATATATTTGTCTTACTCTTGTGGGTATCAGCTGTGGAATCTTAGAGACCAGAGTTGACTCAAGGTAAGTTACCAAGAAAGTTCTTCAGCAACCTCCCATTGCTATCTGCACATCATTATATATATATATATATAGTTAAGAAGGTAATTACCAAGAAAGTTCTTGAGCAAACTCCCATTGTTATATGTGCATCATTCTTTAGAACACATCATGAGCTGTGTTAACAATGGGAGTAATAGCACTGTCTTCACCTCCTTTAAGAGGTGAACCCACAGTAATAGCATTGTCTGACTGAATCTTTATTTTAGCTTAAGGTTACTACTACTTTTCCAGATGCCAGCAACAAATACCTGTTAAGAAATTAAAGTTACCAAGAAAGTTCTTCAACAACCTCTCATTTTTGTCTGTGCATCACTCTTGAGAACACATCATGAGCTATTAACACAACATACTTCAGATTAATAACATTTGTGTGTGTTTGTTTGTAAGTATATGTAGATAGATGGTTACTACTTCCCAGATTCTGCAACCTGTCATTGCTATCTGCACATCATTGTTTAGAACACATCATGAGCTGTTAACACAGCATATTTCAGATTAATCACATTCATATGTATATATTTAGAGATTCAGTTAATCTCCTTTTGGAGGTGGACTTAAAGTAATACAATATTTTTGACTAAATCTTTTGTATTAGCTCAAATTTACTATTTCCCTGGTGCCACCAACAAGTTCATTGATTACGATTGAGAGGTTTCACACACATTTATCCATGTGATGAGCAGCCATGCATCCTTGTCCTATTCACCAAACTTTTATGGTGCATGGTCTCTGTTTCATATTTTAACTAAGACTCCTGTTTAGGTCAGCTGTGCTAGTGGACCCTTGTATCACACACATTTCATTGCTGCATGTCTCCTGCTTCATGTCTTAGTGGACCCTTGTATCACACACATCTTATTCCTCCCATTCTTTATTGATGGGTGATAACAATAACCTACTCAATTGTCATGTTTCAGCTGATTTCTTGATTTGATCTCAAAAAAGGGGAAAAAAAAAACAGTCAGATTTATGGTTTAGAAGTTTAGATGGGTGTTGTTCTTGGAGAAGGTCATGACCTGATGACCAGCCATATCATTCAGCCATAACGGTGCAAGAAGAGACCATATGCAAAAGAACTATTATTCTTTTGCTTAAATATAGATGATGAGCACTGATACATGAATGCAATCATCATATGTTCAGAATAACTCCGCTGGGAATTGTATAAGTAACTAGTATTAGTATGCTACACCATATTGATTTATCGTTGCATGCATTCAGCACGAGCTCACAGTATCTGTCTGCATGATGAACTCCCGTGCAGATATTATCGAAGAAGACATTGTTAGAGCACTGATTGCCTGTAGAAAGATACAGAACTCTTGCATGCTCTCTCTCTCTCTCTCTCTCTCTCTCTCTCTCTCTCTCTCTCTCTCTCTCTCTCTCTCTATATATATATATATATATATATATATATATATATATATATATATATATATATCACACGTTTACCGTATAAGACTAGTGCAGAAATGGAGAAGGAAATTAGTTGTCTAACAAAAAACTATATAGCTGCAGAAAGATGTGAATCTATTACTAATCGTACACCAAAGGAATCCAAAAGCTTCAACCACCTTCTAATCTTCATAACTGTAAATCATGGAGACTGTATCATCCAAGTGGGTGACAAACTAAACATGGACACTGAGCTCTTCTTATGCCATGTTGAGCCAACACATGATGAGCTGTTGCTCCGTATCTAGTGGGAGGTTAATTAGAGTATCAACAGAGATGCAGATTCTCCTTGGGACTGTTTGTTTCATGCCCCTCTCGACATGTTGGATTTGCACCTGTGGTGTATTCGCTGTGGGATCTGAGACGACCACAGGGTTGACGAAAGGCAAAGGCAACTTGGAAGAAGTTTCCTTGGCTCTCATGCAGTGGGCCGTGTCTTGTCTTTCCAAACCTAGAGTTGCACCAGTGTTGTCACTTCACTCTCAGTGATGTGTTCATCATCAACTCGAGTGAGAAGCCAGCCTCGTTATAGTTCAGAGGTTAAACCCTTCAATAATGCAACTACATCACTTTGGTCAAACGAGTGCTATTTTGACTCCAACGCTCGATTATACTTGGGTTTTAGATTGCTTCTTAATGCTATCATATGTTTTTATTTTACGACTTTGATTTTTTCGAAAGAAAGACATTATCTTCCAAAAATCATTTAGATGATCACATATAACTGGGAATCATAAGTTCGAAGGTAAAATAGTGTCCATCTTGAATTCCAAACACAATTAGTATGAGAGATCCAAATTCACATTTCTACGCGTTAATAATTTATCGAACAATTTCCAAGCTTGAATTGATTTCCCACGTCATATCCTCCACTTGGGAAAACGCTCATTTTAGAACCCCACAACAGTCTATCCACAACCCGCTATCTCGACTCCACCGTCTCCATCATGTTGATGTCGTGCTCGTAGAAATAGTCGTGGTAACGGTGACCGTGGTCGCGGTCGTCGCCGACGACGTTCGCGGCGTCATCACTTGCTTTAGCACCACCGTCGGGATCGGGCCCTTCTTCCTCCACTCCTCCTCCTTCACGAGCTCCTCCGCGAACCGGTCGAGCTCGTCGCCGTTGGTCCGCTCCGAGATCTTTCCTCGCCCTCTGAAGAGCAGCGACTCCACGTGTCGCTGTGACAGCACGCGTTCTGCTGCCTCCACCGAGCTCTTCGAGCTCGTCGTCTTTGGCGTGCAATTCCCCGACATGAGTGCGGTGTCCTGCAGAGGCTATCCATCGGCCGTGGCTATAACTACGTCATTGTAGGTACAGTTTGCTCACGGAAGTTGAAGGTTTACCTGTATGCGTAGGTAATTGCTTGCTCTACCGTGTCCGAATGCCGTCGCCACCGCTTGATCCACCTGACGATGATCACAAAAGCCACGGCTTTTGATGAGTTAATCTGAACCGTCAAAATATTTGATCATAGATGATTGTGAGAATGTACGGTCAGGATACGTTTTCTACCGACAATTTGTTAGGGCTAGAAAATGTCTCGAAGAAAGAGGAAAAGAAACTGAAAGCAGCGGGCGGGAGAAAGGAGACGGGGCAGTCCGGAATCCGTACCATGTCGGCGAAGCCCTCGCCAGCGATCCTGACGAGCTCGGCGGCACCCGGTGCGGCTGGCGCGGGGGCGGAAGCGCCGAGAGACACCACCATGAGGTCTTGCACCCCGGCCGCGAAGGGGAACTCTGGCTTGTTGTGGAGGACGTGCGTGATGGCCGCGGCCACAGGGTTGGCCATCGCCACCGCGGCGCCCACCGCGGTGACGCGCGTCCGCCCGTCGACCGACCGCAGGTCGACCGCCGCGTTGGATGCGTCGGCGCACGTGGCCGCGCACACTTCCCACATCCGGAAGTCGTACCCGTCTGCCTCTACCGCGTCAGCCCGCGAGAACAGGAACGGCGCCCCCGTGGCGAGGTCGTAGCACGGGATGAGCACCGGCTTGACGGTGTCCCTCAGCGTCGCGTCGCCGAAGATCCGACGGAAGAAACTCCCGGGTCGACGGAACATCCCACGGAATAGGCCCCTCCCGGAGGAGAAGCCGCGCCCGCGGCGGCGGCTCTCGGAGAGGAGGAGGTGCAGGGCGTCGGTTGCGGAGAACAGGGGCCGACCGTCGTGGTCCCTGGTAAAGAGCATCGCGACGAGGACGCCGCCGGCGCCGGAGCCGGCCGCGACGTCGAACATGTCGGTAACGCGGGCGGATGGGTCGCCGGAAAGGTGACGGAGGGAGGACTCGAGCCGGGCGAGGGCGACCGCGGCGAGGAGGGCATCGGAGGGGCTGCCGCCGCCGTCGATGGACAGGATCCGGATCCTTCCTCGGGCACCTGCGGCGGTCCGGGGGGAGGCGCCAGCTGAGGAGTAGGAGGAAGTGGGGAAGAAGAGCTTGTTGGGGTCGTCGAGGCCGAAGAGGAACTTGCTCTCGAGGACGGAGAAGATCTCGTAACTGAGCTTGTCGGCGTCGACGAACGCCATCCTTCCGAGAGCGTGATGGAAGCGGTCGAACCCCACGGAGAAAAAGAACCGAAACGGATTTATCTGGAACGGAACGGAGGACTCGAGCTTGGAAGGCGGCGAACTGCTCTTCCAGCTTAAATAGCCAAGGGGAAAGGCGCGCAGGTCAGGGTCACGACCGCGTAGCACGTTAGCAGAACGTGGGCCTAACCCGTACGTGAGCCGCAGCAACCGTCGGATGAGCCGCAAACGGTCGAGATCGGAGGCGGGGAGATGCGCTGCGGAAAGTGGGACGAAGGCTGATGGGGCGTCGGTCGCGTCGGGTCGGTGGAGGGTGATTCGGCGAGTACTCGGCGGGGAGTTCAGATGGGCTTGCACGTGTGGGACGACCTCGGTGCGTGCGGTCACCGACGGCTTCGGTACTGGGGGATCGGACGCGATCGCATGGATCCCAGGACGGTGTCGGGGACGGACGAGACAGTGACAGCGGCGAATCAGGTTGCGCCACGCTTCAAATTTTCTTTTATGGCCTGCGGGGATCAGAAAAAGGAAGAAAAAATAGAGGTAATACTGTCCATATCTTTTAATTACATGGCTTTAATAGTTACTTACAAAAGGTGATCAATTTATTAACTTGATAGGTCACATAAAGGTTTTAGCTTTTTACACTTTGTCCTTCATAAATTATTTTCGTGAATCGTATCCTTATTAACTAGATTACAAACACCATCCTGTTTATAAGAATCAGCTTTTTTGAAGACTAATTAACATTAATCAAATCAAAATATTAAAAAGAATTAAAAATTTGACGATTAAAAGAGTTATCCAATGTGTTGATGGATCGATATGCCGTGGTTGGTAGAGTCAGCACGGCCTGTCCACTGGGCAATGTCTGGAGTCTCTGGTCGGATGAGCCGAGTTTGAATATCGATCGAACACCACTTTTAGTGTCGGCAGCGGAGATTTGACGAGTGCTTTCTTGCCTGCGATGATAACTTTCCTGGAAAAAAGATCGTCGTCGAGTGTTTCCTGACTTTGGTTCCTCCGACGATCAAGTCAGTGGCGGGTTGGAGTTTCTTTTTCTTCCCCACTGGCCGGATACCGACCAGGTGCTTTTATATTATTGTATGAGGGTCGATCGTACGCGGGCGTAACGACCGATTCTCGGGAGATGAGGTGATACCTTTGTGCGGCCATCGCTCCGAGATGCACGGGATGACGCCATGCGGCGTCGTCCCGAACTTTCCGGGATGGGACGTATCGAGCCACGCCTTGATACGGTCTCGCGTCGCTCGTGACGCGGCGTGGACCCAAAATATACCTTATCACAATGCAAATACTCTCATCTTTTGCAAGCCTGAATAACTTTGTTAATTTATTGGATTAAAAATCAAATAAAATAACAAATAATTAATTGGTTAGATTAATTAATTCAGTCCCAAACCATATTTATTCAGATGACTATTAGGAAATTTTTAGACTCTATTTATTTGTGGTTCTATTTACTTGTGGTTCGAATGTGTACTAAAAGAGAATTATACAGTATGATATATGCATATAAACACATACCTTGTTGGTATACTTAAAATTTTTCTATCTTGATACTAAAGTTTGGCATTAATCATGTAAGTTGTTGTTAGGTTTATTTTAATTAGATTGGAAGTTTTTGGGTGCGGGTAAGTTTCACTTGTTGAGGGATTGATGAGGAGCAAGACAAGAATACGAGATCAATGATACATTTATAATCTCAAACCTTAACTTGGTACATGTAAGACTTAGTCAAATCATGTAACTTGGTACAAATCATCTCATTTCATCCAGCATAGTTCTTTCTTACTCGAGCCTTGATTTCACTATGCCTAAATACCAGGATGGTTTTGATACCAAATATCATGATCCGAATGTGCTAATTAATTTATTAATTTTGTTTGATCGAAATCGTTGATCAAAATATTTGAACTTCATTTTTAACGTTAGACTAACCCGACATAGTTATTCAAAAAGACTTCTTGTTTTATATGCCGTCAATCAACTTTTTTCATCTGAGTGTTAGGTTTATGCTGATCAACTAAAGTCTCGGAAGGCTACTCTTGTGGAGTCCTTGTTTGATGAATGAAGGGTTGGTGCAAAGCATGGTGTAA
Source organism: Musa acuminata AAA Group (assembly GCF_036884655.1). NCBI lineage: Eukaryota > Viridiplantae > Streptophyta > Magnoliopsida > Zingiberales > Musaceae > Musa > Musa acuminata. Next base: position 6,648,710 of record NC_088335.1, read on the forward strand.
TACAAAAATGGGTACCAACCACTTTATTCCTCCTGGTTTGAAGGACTACTTGTCTTGGCAGCACACGGAGGCATGGACTTGTTATTTAATTCCACAAGATAATGCAGGTATGTTTGTCTTCATTACACGTTGGCCTCTTTATGTTATTGGCTTTTTCTTTCATGGGCTATTCAACCTCTCTTTCTTTCTTTCATAAAAAAGTGCTTTCGTTGTGTACATGTTGACATGAAACTGTGCTTCCTCTTTTGTTCATATATATCATGGTGAAGAGCAGATGTCATTTAAGGTTCTTCCCCGCATTCAATAAAAGCTTAGCTACTCTTTCACGCAAAGGTCGGTGTTGAGCATTACTAGTGTTCTTCGATAAGGAAGTCAGTCTTATGACTTGCACTGATGGCAGCTGAGCTAGTAAAGTGATAGAAAGTAATGTTTAGTATTGAGTTGAGTGTAGAATTAAATAAACTCATAATTATGAGGGGCTTATTTTGCAGCACTAAGTTGGGTTCTTTTTTAGGTGTAAGTATAAGTATTACTATATTGCTCAAGAGTAAGTGAGAAGAAAAAACAGAACTTTTCGTGTGGTAAACTTTATAGGAACATAGATTGACAATTGATAGTACGAGAGCGTAGGTTGATCCTCATATTCTGCACTGTTCGGGATCTTATCTACTGGATTCCTCATAAGTTTTTATTATTATTCCGCGTATCAATGATCCGATTAGATGAAAATTAAGGAGTTTGGGGCATGAGGATTATATGTGGAGGTAAGCAGATATAAATTGTGTATAATTCTTGAGAAAAAAAGGGAAGCAAGTTGTAGTAATTAAGAATGCTTTATTACACTTTACTGTATCTCTACTTTCAACAACTCGTGCAATCTCGTTGAGATGTCATCTTTTCTTTCTTGACACGAAAGATTCAACTATATAGTCCACAGAAACGACAAAAGGTACAAGAACAATTTGATTACTTTGTGCAACATTGTGATGAAAAAAATTACTTTTCATCATATATTGTTACATCTTAAAAGAGATAATTTTAACCATATTTTTTCTTATTAATGTATCTGATAATATTGTTTGTATGGATTGTGAAGTTTTTGATATATGAGGTAAATAAAGACATGGATTTTTGTGTTTTTCTTTTCAATAAATAAAGTACAGTTTCCAGGCCTAGTATTTCTACACAGCTCCAAAGAAGTAAATCTTTGACTTGTATTCATTTACTAATTAGTTAGATTTTCAAAATTTTGAAAAATTCTACACATTTCATACATAGATATTTTTTGTTGGCCAAAGTAAATAAAATATAATTTAGGTAATAGTATGATAAAAATGAATGAGTATAATTAAGATGAATGAAAAATAAATTCCTATAAAGTAAATTTTTTTATCTATATTAGGTATATTATTTTTATAAGGAGACATTGACGAAGATATTGTTCATAAAATGAAAGCTAGATAGTTAAAATAGAGGGAGACACTAGACTTTTATTTGATCATCATGTGCCCCTGAGAATAAAAGTAAAATTTTGGAAGATATTTGTTAGGCTAGATATGGTCAAAGAGTTAGGTGGTTTAAAATGATATGCATAAAAAAAAAACATTGTGGTTGGGATGAAAATATTAAGGTGAATGCATGGGATTTCTAGGAAAAATATGATAATTTTTTTCTTTCACAAATATGATAATTGTTGGCATGAGCATGACAGCATTCTTTAGTTGGCATTTTCCTGGCTATGTTACAGCATCATTTATAAATGTTATCAGCTTAATTACCAGCTTGCGCCGGTGACTTGATTACTCTTTTATTATTCTCTATGATGTGAACTGTACCAAAGGCTTCAAGCTTGATCAGGTCAAGTAGGTAGTAGCTCTGGCTGATATCAACTTTAGTGGGTTGGCTTCAAATATACTTGAACATAGTTGAATAACAATTGCAGCAACCCAACTTTCTCTTTTATATATATATATATATATATATATATATATATATAAAGAAACATGCAAATGTTAGATAATTCAAAAGAGAGTATAGAAAGTTGCATGCATGTGCAGCATGGTCTAACCTTATCCTCATCAAAAATACTTCAAATTAATGCCATTGAGAACTTTATTGACTCAATTTCAACCATAAGCATGCAATGAACATGACATCCTCTAGTGATTTATTTATACCCAAGAAATGTTCTTTGAAAGTGATCTATGTTAGCTTGCATACAAAGAAGAGTGCTCTGTTGTTCTGCATAAAGTAAGTAGAGAATGGCCAACTCTAAGTTGATTGAGAAGTAAAAGTGACATCTCTTCTAATTGATGACAATTGTTGCATGAGCAAGCATCAGTGTGGGTGGGTTATTATCAAGGTTATCATCATCTGTAGCATTAGTGTGTGCAGAAACTGGCTTTTGTGCCCCTAACGTCGTTGTTGGGTGTTCAGGATATCATATCTACACCACTTTATCCTGGACCACCAACTCTAGTTATTGTTCTTCCTATGTCTTCTGCTCCAAGTGCAATATAAAAGTGCTTCTTTTTCCCCTGGACCTATCTCTTTAACTTGTTCTAATCTGTTGCCAAAATTTCATCATTTACTTTGCTAGTGGAAGTTCAATCACATGTCTATCCTATTTCTATTTGTCACCAATAATAACTGTATTATGTGATGAAAATATTATGAGAAGGAATATATGCAAATGCCATGGAAATTGAAAGTTGCATTTATATGACATCAGTCTAAGATTAGTCAATTCCTACCGACAGTTCTCGCAGAAAGTACGTTCAGCGTGGATCATATCATGCCGCATCAGACGACAAGGATCATGCAGCAGTACAGTTATTGCGTCACTTCACTGTCCAGCCAAGCAATTCAATATGATCGAGAAGCAAAGGTGAGGTTACTGCAAGCTTGAGTACACCATGCTTGATTGTTTATAGCAGCAGGAGTTACTACTCCAGTTTCCTCTTTCTTGCTATTCCACGACTACACTACTGTGAGATCATTCATGATTAGCCCTTCGCCCTTTGCAATCCATCTCACATGTCTTGTCTCTTGCTTTGACAAAGTTTTCTTATAAATTTTTATGGGGGTTGCATGAAGGTCAGAACCTATAAAGTTATCTATCACTTTGAGCATGTTAATTGTGTAGGACTAGGATCTAGATTTTTCTGTTTTGATCGAGAGGAACTTCCCATTTAGACACTCTACTAATAACAAGCATAAACAAATCTAGTCATTTGACAGTGTTTATTGCATACTCTTATGAAACTAGTATGGACAGATCCAGAAGCACCATGCGTCTGGTTGTTTGAATACTGAATTGCTGTAGAGATGACACATGCCCCATATATAATGAATGACCATAAATTTTGAGTTGGCCATATTTCGTTTTACATATCCCTAGTTGGGTTTGATAGAAATAGACAAAACCAAAAATTAAGAGTAGTCCTTTCCTGCATGATGTTTAGCATTTGAAGTTTTCCAAAAGTACCTCATAAACCTCCAGCGAGGATACTTATCGATGATGTTTTCTACATCCCTCTGTTCTATGAATGTTTGTGTAAGGTTTACAAGTAACCTGTTATTATTTCAGGTACACCATGCCTGCAGTAAACATCAGTTCAAAGCATCAGAAGAGTTTCTCACTAACCTTTGGCATTTGTGCTGGTACTTTAAACTTCATTCACCTACCACTGCTCTACTTTCCTGAAGGTTAGCACATCTTGTGATACATACATACATATAAATATAAATATAAATATAAAAATATATATATATACATATATATATATACATATATATATATATATACATATATATATATATATATATATACATACATATATATATGCTTTTGTATTTTAACTTGATCATACATCTTCCAATCCGTGGCAACACAATACATTATAATGACTTGCTCTGAGAGCTCAACATGATCTCATAAAACAAAGCTTTGTGGTGTTACCATGATCTTACACAGAGCCACGAGCTAAGATGGAGGACGGTAAGCTACTGTGGTAAAACTTTTAGATTGGGTTGTTTGACCTTCAATCTGATACCCTTTTGCATTCAAGACTTTTTAAGTTTTCTTATTAGTCATCATCAAATCTCCAAGAGATCTCGATGGCAGCTCCGATTCATGGCAGCCTTCAGGAGTGGAGGATCTGGCTATCCAACATCTCAAATTAAAAACTACTAGCTGTGGGCACAACCCTCTAACCAAATTTGACTAGTTATGTCTAGTTCAATTAAATCCAATATCCAGAGCAAGAATTTTGTGGTTTTCCTACATGAGTTCTTTGTCGATGATGTTTCTCCATAAACAAACCATAGACTCGAATCTTAAGCATGTGACAAATCACACATATAATAAGATGTACAGGACAACAATGAATTCATGAGAAACTCGAGGTCTGCACAAGTTCAAATATTACTTTAGACTAAAACAATCAACAATGTTGCATATATCAACCAGAAAAGAGTTTCTTGCATATTAGAACAGTAAAATGAAAGGATGGCTTACGTAGCAAACACCACAAGTTCAACAGCATGTCTACTGCCACATAAGATGATGTGAATACGAGCAGCAATGCCCTATCCATTTGGTTATTGGCTTGTCTTTTCCATTTGTTCGTTGGGATAAGCGATTGTGAACTTCAAAATGTTGCACAACAGTGAGAACACAACTTAATTAGGTTCTGCAAGCATAAACCGGAGGATGAATGTATCTGAGGATGTAGTTTTTGCACGTAAAAATGAGCTGACTGGTTTATGCACTCCCCACTTTGAGCTGCTTGTGGGCACTGAAGAAAGACGACCCCCGACAGCTTGACCTTTTAGCAGATTATGAATGATGCAAAATGGTAAAGGTCTTCAAGAAACAACCTGCTCAGTTCAGAAACCCAAACATTGACCGAGATAAGTTGTGCTTCAACGTACCAACTCAAATGGAGGAGCCTATGATTTTATAAGTTCCCAGAGCATTTTGGACCTGCATTATGTCAACTAAGCGGGGGGCAGCTTCGATTTCCTGCAGCCGAAGGGTAACAGCTCTCTTGTGAGCCTCCAGCCCTTCGACTTCTGCCATCTTTGCCACATGCGGTCCAATGTTTTTGAGACCTTCCTCGGTTAAGGACTGCACAGTTATGTATTTGAGAAATGAGTTTAGTGACACCCCACTGTACATACGTGCATATCCATATGTGGGAAGGACATGGTTGGTGCCGCTAGCATAATCACCAACGCTCTCCGGTGTCCATTGTCCTAAAAAGACTGAGCCTGCAGTGATCCACAGAAGTTACTAGACAATTTTAGCAAAGAATTTATTGTCCTCAACAAATTTTAACTGTAAATGATGCTTTCCAACAGATGAGTTTCAATTGATTGGAGGACTGTGTGATAATAACAATACGCTCCAAAGAGAGTAAAACAGAACTTCTGTCTCTAACATGTTGAAACAATGGTTATAACCATAGCAAATTACCAGCATTCTCAATGAGACCCTCCCACCTTTCCGCATCCTTGACGTTGATGATCAAATGCTCAGGAGCATACAAGTTCGAGAAGGAAATTGCCTGCAAAATACAATGTTTTTTGGTTCTTTCACAAGCAAACAAAAGGAGCTAGAACTACACAATTTAGCAATCCAGTGTAAACTGATGCTTCTGCTGTAAATAAACCACAGCCCAGAGCATAGAGCACAATATTGTATACAGATCCAGCGGATTGCCAGGACTCTGGTATTAAGCTAAATATGCTCAGGCCCATATTTCCAATCACTTCAGATGATAAGTTCAATACTAATAGGTTCAATATAATACCAAAAACTTCAGCAATATCCTTGAAACTTCAACTGCACCTAGAAATAAGCCCATAGGCACTATGAAGTAGACTAGTTAACTTAATTTAGTATATATATGTCGTTGCATTAGTAATGGATTTAGAACCTCTAGTCTGGTTGAAACCATGTGGCATGCACAAGCAGGTATTCAGAACCAACCTCAACCATGTCTCTGGCAAACACAACAAAGCTATGACTCAGTGCTTTTGAAGCATACTCTCCTCTGGGAAGGCTAGCACATTGGTTGCTAACTTCAGCCTGGATAGCATCAATATCCACTCCATCTCCGGCAACAACAAGAACCACCTGACTATCTGGACCATGTTCTGCCTGTAAATTTAGTAGAGTACAAAAAGAAATAAGAACATCAAACCAAGAAAGTTTTAAATGTCAGTTTGATACCTATTTTGGAAACATATTGGACCATACAGTACCAGTAAACCAGGCTATTTATGGACCTATACAACCCAGAATCATTAAATAAAATAATAGATAAATGAATAACATATGTACTAGTATCAACCTAAGCGTTTTGATACCGGCAGTTGGTCAGGTTGGAAAATACTAGACGGCATATGCTAATCTGACTGATGCTTAAAACCTTGCAACTAAAGACCTACAGAGCATCAATTTGAAAAGTGAATTCATATAAATTTAATATATTTTTGGTTTGCTGGTCTTAGAATTGACTACATTCGTCAACGTCTTTGACTTGGGATTTTCTGGAGCCTTATTCCAGATAATAGATGCCCACTACCTAATTAGCTCGCATAAGAAAGTAACAACACAAGAAATAAAAAGAATATTCTCCATCAAACACATGCTAATCAATTGAGCAATACAAGTGCAAACAGAGTAAAGACCTGAGATAGGAGATCTGCAGCTACATGAACAGGATTGGCATGCTTGTCAGCAATGACCAGAACCTCTGAAGGGCCAGCAGGCATGTCAATGGAAACCATTGCTTCACTGTTCTGCAGGAAAAGAGAAGTACACCAAAAAGCAGGTTAATCTCGGACCAACAAATTGGAAGGCTCTGCGGATCCACCGGAAACTGAAATATTGTAGCACCAAATCTCTGCTCTTATGATTAGGAGGATATGTCCAACCACAAATCTAAAGAACCATTTTAAGAGAAGAAACAACACGATATCTTGGGAAATCAAAATAGAAGCTACAACATTTTAAAAAAGTTTATCTAAATAGATTGAAAATGGAATCAGGAGAAGAAGACTATTACACAACAATTCTTACGTGTTCCATAATCAAATCCTTTCATTAACAGTGATAGTATGATGCTGCCAGGTTCTTAGTCAGGGCTAGTTTTAGCAATTTAGATTAAGAAAAAAATAGTTTTATTTAAAATCCATGTTAAATACAACTAATAGATGATATTTTGATTGTATCCAGGAGTCAAAATGATGTCAAATCTATAAAAAGTAGATGACAAGCATTAGTGTTACAATAGGACTTCTAAAATGAGAAAAAGTTGGGTAGTAATAAGAATTCTGTTACAGTTGACAAAAATTTACAATATGGTTCTAGTGGTTCATTGTCCACAAAATGTCAGCCCTCAGTTAGAAAGAGTCCTTAAGGATTCAAAATATTGAAAAAAGGATCTAGCTGAAGAAAACAATGAAGATTTCTAGTGGTGATTTTGTTTCTTAACTTCTGCAACTATGTATAAGTGTGTGTGTATATATATGTACACACACACACACACACACACACACACACACATACATATACACACACACACACACACACACACACACACACATATATATATATATATATATATATTCTATCTTGACTTGTTACCTAAAATTTATTTTTTCTGCTAATGAGAGCAACCATATAGCAGGCTTTTCTTTCCATTTGACATGTACATATGATACTAAAGATGATGGTTGTTCCTAGTTCCTACGCATCTTTCTCATCTATATTCTGTTCTCTTTCCATAGTTAACTCTTGTTCTATCTCGGCTTTTTACTAAAAGGTACTTTTTCTGCTGATACAATTAAACATATAGCAGGCTTTTCTTCCCATTTGACCAAGACTAGTTCTCTACTTATTCTAATTGGGCCCTGATCTCCGTGGTGTATCTCTGGACAGAGTCATCATAGTGCAAGCAAATACAACCTAAAGATTGTAAAATTAAAAGAGGAAAAATATGTGGAACCAAGGACAGAGAGTAAAGAATTAAAGCATAAGGGAAGCTAAGGAATCATAATCATACCTGGAGAATCATTTTCGCAGCAGTAACATATTGATTTCCTGGGCCAAAAATTTTTTCAACCTGCAAGAAACCATTAAAGGTTCAGATATTAAGTATATGGCCAGTCAATTGTAACCAACACTGAAATTGAGTTGAAGCAGATGATCAACGTCAAATAAGGAGATTTTGATGGATAGTTATTGTACCATCAACAGGGAGATTATAAACCATCAAAAGAAGATGACATATATTTAAGCACATTTGATATCATTTATGCATGGTAGAATAAGTACTGACAGCTGTCTTTGGTTTCATTCAAAACCAGACATTTGGATTTGGAGTAATTGCAGATGATGGTTAGATAATGGAAGGCCCCACAACAAAGTTTTTATTCAAAATGAAAAGAAGCTCACAATGACCGAAAGAGATACTGGAAAATGAGCTCATTAAGAAATATTTATGCATTGTGCACCTAACAAATACAAAGAATGCAACAAGAAGTGTTTGCTCTTTGATGCAAAAAAGTACTCACATGGATGATTACAGAATAAAAGAAGATAAGCTGTAATAACATAAGCCCAGTAATCCTAGAATTTACAGTTACTAATTTTACAAGACAGCCAACTGCTGTTGGTATATTTTCCTCAAACATATAAAAGAAAATAATTCATAAAGTAACCACCACTGCATACTGGAATTTTGTACCTTTGGGCAAGATGGAGTTCCCCAAGCCATTGCTGAGACTGCCTGAAGATATAACAGATAGAAATTAGTCAAAGCACAAGAAAAGCCATTTGCAGAGCAAAAAAGGGTGCTCAAAATCCTTGAACCTGAGCTCCCCCAGCTTTTAGAATGTGAGTTACACCGGCTTTCTTGGCACAATAAAGTACTTCCTGCAGCAAACATAATGGATTCAACTACATCTCAATGTGGGGCCAAGGTTCTTGTAGAAGGCTACCTTGCAAATGCTACCATCACGACTTGGCGGAGTTGCAAGAACAATAGTTTTGCACCCGGCAATATGTGCGGGCTGGTGCACGGAAGAAATCAAAAGTCAACCATATCTGTTCACCATCATGCATCAAAACTCAACATAACCATGACTGAACCGCCACAGCCATCCCTAGGAATAGATGAGCATACCACTGAAAGCATGAGAGCAGTTGAGGGTAAGACTGCAGTACCCCCTGGAACATAAAGCCCTACAGCGCCGATGCACCTTGCTATCCTTTTGCACCGAACTCCCTATGCATAATCATTACATCCAAAACCAGTTAATGAGAGCAAGAAAAACTTGGTGACAAAATAAAGAATACTACAAGTCATTTGCTTACTGTCATATTCTCAATATCCTTCTCAGGAACCCTTTGAGCATCATGAAATGCATAAATATTGGCATATGCCACATCAAATGCTTTCCTTACAGCTGGATCAAGCTTAACAATCACACAACAATACACAAACATTAACATGTATTGGTTGACGCAAGTACAAATAGATGACAACAAAAATACAAGTTTTCTTTAACTAAAGATATGACTAATACAACCACATTGCTAATGAGAGCAATTTCCCACAACTTTTTACAAATTCTGATATTGACATGGTCTCTAATAAAAAAGATCCTGAAATCTCTTAAGAAACTTAATGGCACAATAACAGATAGCTAACCACAATGATTATGCTAAAGCCCTTGAACTGATAACGTCTAGACCAAATGTATCATAAAAGGTTACTGAGAAAATGCAACATAACAGTTATGAAACATATTTGAATTGAAAAGACTTTTAACAATTTGGAAATAACCTGAAAGAAAAACCCTGGTAGCAATGATCACCTGCCCTAAAGTTGATAAGTGATAGACACAACCAAAAATGTCAAATGCATACTTGTTCAAAAATAGTAATACAGCAACTAAATTTGAAGACAAAATTTATCATTCTACAGTCAGCTCAAAAAGAAGAATTCACAGCATGTTATAATTCTCATTGGATTACTGTTAAAACCAGCCTACCTCTGGAACCGGAAGATCAGAAACAAGCTCAACTACTTTGTCAAGTACAACTTTGTCAAATTTTGCCGTATAACTGGATCAAGAAAAGAAAAAGAGATTTTGGACTTCTGAACAACTGATAACTTCATTAGTTGTTCAAATGAAAAATTCTATACAATATTTAGAAGCATATGTAGGAATCACTGACTCTATTACTGCAGCATCTCCTCTGCACCGTGTACATCATCCACGATTGGGTTTACCTACCCATAAAAAGTGCAATATAATTTTCATAGTAGCTTTACCACTTAAAGGTCCAACAAATTCATTATCAAACTTACCACACTAAAAATGGATGAGAAATCAATACGAGGGCGAGCCTTGAGAGAATCAACCTCAGTATGAGTAAGCTCAGAAAGCTTATAAGATTTCATTGCACTCCTAACAATTCAACCTTTCAATCCTGTATGATCACCAATTGTCAATGTCAGAGGCACTGCATAACTTATAAAAGACAAGTACATAAAGTGATCATTTTACTTAAATTCTTGCTTCACAGCCTCATTTCACTAAAATGCAGAAATTGTTTAAATATTAAAAAATCCAAGTTATTCTTAAAGGTTTTAACAAATCAAAGAAATATGTCAGTAACCACGAGCAAAAAACTTTCCTACTGATAGAAACTGAGAATTCATAAAAACAGGAGGTACAAGTACCTTTAGGCAAATAGCATATGTTATATCTTGATAAATTAAGAGCACAAAGTCCCAGGGAATGGTCAATGGTACGAGTGCCAACAAATCTGTTAGTCCTTGGAAAAGTTAAAATTGTACTGTCCATTAGACACCTTTATCCTGCAAATGATGGTAAAATGACAATATAGAAAAACAAATTACAAAAACCATAGGCCTAGTTTTACAGAACAGGTAAAAAAAATTACTTTAACTAGAGTATAAAAGAAAAGCACACAGCATAACTGTCATATTCAAATTAATCTCATATTGCAATTACTCTACCAAGAAGATGAGCCCATCTGCAAATAATCTAAAAGGGAACACTAACTAAATATATCTGCATATTAAGCACACCTTCATATCTAGAACCTGATAATATGGAATCAGCAAATTAAAGGTAGTCCCTTATGATCACTGTCCGTCATGGGCAATCACGAAGGATCCATAACTATGTCAGATGAAGCTTAAGTGCATAAAAAAAATGAAATGTGCAACCCAATACGTAAGGCTCCGGCTAATACAGGGATTGTGGGGGATCAATATAAATCTAAATTGCAAAGAAACAACCTTATCATGATACTAAGGTTCATCTTCTAATAGTGTGGTTCAGTGCACAGAGCTCCTGCCAATTTAGGTTCTCAAGTAGATCATCTTACCCTAGTGAGCAAGTTTACGTCACTCGAGCCTTTGGTCTTAGAAATTCACCATCAATTAAAGGTCCTAATTCATTGTCATTAGAAATGTTGTTGCAGCTCTATCCAAGGGTTTAAATAGGCGCCCGAGCACTCGGGTGAGGTGAGGCCCGAGCGCCTCAAGCCTCGATCATGCAGCACGCTTCAATGAAGCGCCGCCTAGGCACTCGCTTGAACCCAGGCACCAGACACCTCAAGCGAGCGCCTGGTTGAAACAAAGTAACCGAATTAGAATATTATGTCTGGTTCAGTTGAACAGTAAATTACTTGGTTCGATTAAACTAAGCTACGTAATGTTACTAAAGTTACGCACGCAAGCCCCCATCCGTCGCCCCCCTGTCCCACTCCCCCACACAACCTTGAGCCATAAACCCTACTTCGTGCATAGCCGCCACCTCCTCTGCCGCTGCACAGGACCGACGCTTCCTCTGTCGCCGAAGGACGGATCCGAAGGCCTAGCTTTCATGTGCAATTCCCTCCGCAGCAGCTGCTTTCATGTGCAACTCCTTCCATCGTCGAGGGAGAGGACCATAGCTTCCTCTGCCGATGACATCACCGCCTGCAGCTTCCACTGCCGTCGTCCATAGCTTCCTTCGTCACTGGCTTCACCATCATTCAAAAGTTCCTCCATCACCTCCATCCTCTCCTTTCCCACTTTTCACTGTCGGTATCTTTTCTTTCCTTTAACTACTGTTAACAGTAGATTGTTAATCACTGTTTTCATATAATAGTCCTTATTTAGATTTTAGCACTACTAATCTCTATTTATTAAGAACTGTTATTAGGGTTTTAGGATTAATAACTAAGTGTATAAAGCAATTCAAAAGATTCATAAAAAAATCAAGAAAGGATCCTGCTTGGAAATAAATTAGAAACTTTTCATGGCATCAAATATCTTATAACATATATTGGCTCATAAAATCTATACTAGAGAGGGTTTTTCTTTGCTCCCTCATGATACGTAAAATAAAGGTTTCGTAGCAACAAAAAAAACACAATTTTTAGAAGAACAGAGTAGAAAACGACGCGAAAATCTTCCTCCGAGCTAAAAACGAGCAAAAACATCTGTTTTTCCTTTTCCTGAAACAACCAAACGGATAAAGCTGAGATTATCTTCCAAATTTCGCGGATTAATATCAAATCCGACTGGATTCCGTGCGCTTAAGCAGCACAGAGTAAATAAACGCAAGAAAAACCCTAAATCCTTTGCAGGACAGGATGACAAAACACGAACCAAAACAAAAAAGAAGAATCATCGAAGCACCTGGCCCCAACGGAGAGAAGCGATCGCCGGAAAATCAGCAAATCAATGCGTCGCCTTCTTTGATCGGTTTAGAACGCACCGGGAATTCTTCCGCGCGTGGAATGGGGAGGATTTCGTGGGAGAGACGGAGTCGACGCAGATTTATCGCTCCTCGTCTTCGTACGCGTTGATCGAGAAGGAAAGATGACGACAGGAACAGTTTTGGTATTCATTGGGCCGGACCAATCCGGCCCATAATGTAGAGGCCGTCTTATATATATATAAATATAAATAAAATAAATAAATAAGTATATATATATATATACACACACGCTAAACCAAAAAGAAACTCTCAAAAATTCAAATGATACAATAATTATAAAAAAATATTTATATATTTTATAAATTATTATTTATATATATTTTTTGTGAAAGCATTAAATAATATTTTAGAAGTACTAGACTTTAATATATTTTTTAAATTTATTAGCAAGTATCATTAATAGTGGAATATATTATATTTATTCTCAATATATCAATTACATTCGTATTAATTTAATTATTAAAAATTTATTATAAAATATTTTTTCCAGATATCCGAGTTGACTAGTGCATAATATGTCTCAAATCAATGTCATGTATGTCGTGCAATGTAATATATTATTTTATTTTTAATAAAATTATTATTATTATTATTATTATATATATATATATATATACCACCGTACGTAAAGAATACAAACATCAACCCATGTTAGAAATATATAGGGGACCTCAGGATTTAGAGGGACTTATGTTCAAATTTACAGGGCAAGGATGCCATTTGCTAACTTGTCAAGGATATATATATATAATGGTTCGTCCAGGTAATATAGCGTCAAGGGGAAATGCACTCGCACGGCCACCGGGAGGGCGCGTTTCACAGACGTCGGAGACCTGCTAAGGACTTTAGGGTTTCGCTGCTGAGATCGATACGCTTCGAACAGGCTCAGAGTTTGGGATTTCCCGCGCTCCGCCTCTTCTCCATCCATGGAGGCAGTGGTGGTCGACGCCGGATCGAAGCTCCTTAAAGCTGGCTTCGCTTCACCCGATCAAGATCCCGCCTTGGTAACAGAAAAATGAACGAGAATATCCTCTTTATGATGAACTCTGATTCGTTGTTTTTAGCGGCTTTCAGTAGGTTTTTCTTGAGGATCGTTGCTTGTTTTGCTCTCTGCTTTGCGAATTTTAACAGATAATGCCGACCAAGATGAAGCGCATGGTGGAGGATGGAGACGGGGGTGACGCGTCTATGATTGAGGAGGTCACAGTGGATCCGGTGGTGAGGGGATTCATCAGAGACTGGGATGCGATGGAAGACTTGCTTCGCCATGTTCTTTACACCGACCTTGGATGGGAGGTCGGAGACGAAGGGCAGATTCTGTTTGCCGAGCCACTCTTCACTCCGAAGGTCCGTGAGTTCGATCATTCTGCGCCGTCCTTGAAAGAAAACCTGATGCTTTTCGCTATCCTTATTCGCTGATTATAGAGCAGCCAATGACAAATGCCATGGTGATTTAATTGACCGGTTTGAACGCTTCTGCATATAATGCATTTTCTTTTTGTATTCAAATATTTTAGATTTTCTCTCTTTCAAAATTTAAAAAAAAAGAGACAGCTTTGCCAAAACAATCTTTCTTGGTGTATATATATGCAATTAGAAAACTAATAAAGGAAGTGCAAACGAAATAGTCAAACCAAAAACCCTGAATGAATCAACCCATAAGGTTCTGTTATGTAGCTCTTTGGTGATGGGCTTGATCTGTTTTGCTTAGCCGAGACTGACAAGTTGTTGGTTTGATTCTCTTTTTTGGTTTAGAAAATGGTTCAACTGAACCAAACTGCACAAATAACATTGAATAAAATAGGTAAAAGTGGTATATTCCAATTTCATAAATGTAATAGGTATATTGTGTGATGTACTGAATATATATTCTATAATAATGAGTGCAACATAATTCATTTCTATCATGGTTTTATATAGCATATTATCTGACTGACTAAAATAAACCCAACTAAACTGAACAACCTTATTTTGGCTTCAGTTTCTTTTATATGGTTTGTACAGTTCGATTTTAAATTATAATAATTGAACTAGTTCTGTTATGTTGGAAATTTGCTAAAGCTGAAACAAACCTGTGAACTATGTTTGCATTGATGAATTTTTTAGATTGGGTCGGGTTAGAGTCACCAGTACAGCGTTGTTTGTTATATTGTTGCAGTATGGAACAGTTTTTAGACAAAGTATGTCGGAACATTTAAATCAATACACGAACTATGTTTTTAAATCATGACAGTAAGTGCAAAGCTAGAAAACAGAACAATATAGATGGGATCTAATTGGATGATGAATAGCCATGTACAAACTTTCTTATGAATATATGTTATTCCAATGTGTGAATTCATTTATGAGTTCACTTTGCTTATGCTGCTCTTTTACCCACTTAATATAAACAGGATTTTGTTGTCGAAGGAAAAACAAGAAATATGTTTTGTAATTTGTAATAAAGATGTGCCTGTCTTTTACTGTTAACAATTTGTTGAACAATGACCTAAAGTTTTCTTGATGTGCATTCTGCTACAGGACTTCATCCGTTACGTTACGGATATATATATATATCCATCAGAATATATATATGTATATATATATATATACATATACATATACATATATATATACATACATATATAAAGATTCACTAGAAAAGGATGGCAACAGAAGGCCTCTGGGTTGGATCGTACGACGACGCACAGCCACACCCGCACACTGGAGCTGCTGTCAAAGTACTCTGTGAAGCTTCAGAGGGCACACGCCGGGTGGCCTCAAGGGCGCTAAGACTCTCCATTCGGCATTGGCTCACACGCCGGGTTCCCCTATTCGGCATTGGCTCACACGCCGGGTGGCCTCAAGGGCGCTAAGACTCTCCATTCGGCATTGGCTCACACGCCGGCATTGGCGCTAAGACTCTCCATTCGGCATTGGCTCACATTGGCCCAAGCCAAGCTGGGCTCGAGAGCTGTGGCAGAGCTGCTGGCTTTAATGACAGCATTTATGATCTCAGATCAAACATTAATATTGAATAGCTAAGCGATAAACTAATGAGAAATAGATTAAATGAAAGGTTCCACTAATCATTTCCACATTTTGGAAACCAAGTAAGATATCTCTGCTGCACATTTTCTTCGCAGCATGCAGTTGGCCTCTCAACCGAAATCGTCCCCTTCCTACCAAACCCATGCATCTGTGCTTCCCCTTCAAACCAGTCGTATGCATGCGGCGACACGAGAACCAAACTCCTCACAACCCTCTAAATGAACCCATTATAAATGCCCTCCCACTTCTGCACTCCCCTTCACGACTCTCTCACCGTTCCTTCTGGAGAACACTAAGCCATGGCCACCTCCATTGTCCTCTCTTTCTCTCTTTGCTTGCTCCTCCTCTGCCACAGCTCTCGAGCCCAACTTGGCTTGGGCCAGCAAGGAATAGGGGAACCGTGCGCACGCCCCCTCGGCTTTGTGAGCCAATGCCGAATGGAGAGTCTTAGCGCCCTTGAGGCCACCCGGCGTGTGCCCTCTGAAGCTGGCTTCACAGAGTACTTTGACCAGTTCAATGAGCAGCTCCAATGTGCGGGTGTGACTGTGCGTCGTCGTATGATCCAACACAGAGGCCTTCTGTTACCATCCTTTTCTAGTGAATCTTTATATATATATCTATATATATATATATATATATTCTGATGGAATGCAGTGATGTCTTAATAGTTGCAATCAACAATATGTAATAAGGCCAGGTTGGAGGGAATAACAATTCCTCTAGAGAAAAAATGTTTGTTCCAGAGAAGATTGTGTAGGTTGTATTGCAGCCAGAGAAAACATATCACAGGTACATATATATGGACTTAAAAGATCGGAATATATTTCATCACATCAAAGAAACTCTCCGGAATTGATCAGACAGGAAAAGGGCCAAAGGTTCCTGTCTGACTAACAACAGAAGCAGATATAATTGAGCCCTATCCAGAGAATAAAATTTACATGACTTCAATTTTCCCCCTTACAGATTAAAATCCTCTTAGGACCACATTAGCCGGACAAAATTCAAACCAGAAAGAGTTCCATTCTAATGCTAGAACAATGCACAGAGTCTGCATTTCCTAGGAAGTCGTGGACAATCATCTAGATTTGGCAAGCTTCTTCTTCCAGTTAAGCAAGTTGAAACTTGTTGAAACTACATTAATGACCATTCTCAGTAGTCAATAATAACAATGATGTCCCAACCAAGCATTACCTGTGTAGTTTGGTTAACATGTCCATGGTGTCCCAACTCAGCAATAGCTATGCAGTTTGGTTAACATGTACATGTTAAAGGTGGGTAATAAGTGGTATAAGTAACCACGCGTTTGACTTCAATAACCCGCAAAGAACCTACAGTTCACCGACTAAGCACAAGGATTCTCTATCAGTAATTCAATTCCACTGGTGACTTAAACAACCCATGTGACCACCAATAATGCAACAACAACATCCAAGTGAAACTTACAATTATTCTGTTTCTCATTTTTAAGCCATTTGAATTTTTAACAATCAAAGATTGTTTATTCTTGTTGATTTAATTCCCAAGATCGTATTGAAAAAGATAAAGATGAAGGGTTGTGTTAGGTTACTGTTAATCAATGGAACATGGATCTTTATGATTTTTGTTGTCGTTATTGTACTCTTGGATGATGCATTGATGCTCTTATTTTTTAAAGCAGAAATAAGTGGTGTATTGTTTTGTATAAAGCTTTTGACCTCCAAATAGTTGAGGTATTATGAATTCTCATTGCCATGTACAAGTTCTTAAAGAAAATTAGAAATGAACTTGATTATTATTTTTTTATTTATTCCTTCCATTCAAACATTATATAATATGCATGCTAGATTCTTACGGTAGGACTTGAACTTCTAACCCCTATCTTGACACCAGATTGACTAGGGACAGACTAAAAGTATTTTTTTTTGTCATAAATAAATGTGTCTGTATATGAAGACAAAGAAGACAATTGTACAGGACAATGCTAAAATATGACACTTATTATGTAAAAAACATCAAAAATTAACAATGACTAGTGTTCTGATTAGCAGGGACTGACAAGGGTTGCATTCATCCCTAACCCTACCTTTGGCACTAAATCTTAAGCTGTTAAACTACACATCTGTTACGGAGAGTAACTTTTTAAGCCGTGGCCTCGGGGCCGACGCGGCTCGGTTCTGGGGCTCGGAATGTCGGGGATCTCGGGCGCAGCTCCCTCGGGGTCTCCCGGTCGGGATCGGTCATTCCGGGCGGTAGATCGGGTCGGCAGCTCCGCAGCAGCACCGGGAAGAGGCCACCTCGCCTTCGTTCCTGCACACAGGTCGGGTCGGAAGCTCGGCCCGACCCCTCCGACGATCAAGTTAGAGGAAGATGTGGATGGGGTTTTGGAGGACGAGATGCCTCCATACAAGTGTGGTGTGTGAGTGTGTCCTCCTTTCCTTTCTCCTAATGGATGAGAGGGTATTTATAGGGGAGTATTCTGCAGGATGTACCTCGGTCAGCGTGTTGGACCTGGCTTTTGCAGGATTTAATGTGCCTCGGTCAACGTTCTGATCAATTCCGAGGTGCGTGACGTCATTTGGAGCAACTGACATTGCCACTGGGGCTGCGTGGGAGACCGAGCTGCTGCAGGGTATGGCGAGCCTCGGTCGACGTGCTCCCATCAGGTCGGCATTAAAGCTTGCTTCCTTGGGCGGTGCGTCCACCTGGGGCGGCTGACGTCATGGTCGGCAGGTTGCCATTTTTGCCCTCAAACATCCCAGGACAATAGTGCAAATCCCCAGAGATGCTACCACAGCATAGGAAGAAACAAAACCAACAAGTAGAGGTACAGATCCTTTCTTGTGCATTGGATCACACAAATAGATTTGTCTTACTCTTGTGGGTATCAGCTGTGGAATCTTAGAGACCAGAGTTGACTCAAGGTAAGTTACCAAGAAAGTTCTTCAGCAACCTCCCATTGTCATCTGCACATCATTATATATATATATAGTTAAGAAAGTAATTACCAAGAATGTTCTTGAGCAAACTGCCATTGTTATATGTGCATCATTCTTTATTACACATCATGAGCTGTGTTAACAATGGGAGTAATAGCACTATCTTCACCTCTTTTAAGAGGTTAACCCACAGTAATAGCATTGTCTGACTGAATCTTTATTTTAGCATAAGGTTACTACTACTTTCCAGATGCCAGCAACTCCTTGGCGCTCATGCAGTGGGCCGTGGCTCGTCTTGCCAAACCTAGAGTTGCACCAGTCTTGTCACTTCACTCTCAGTGACGTGTTCATCATCAACTCGAGTGAGAAGTCAGCCTCATTGTAGTTCAGAGGTTAAACCCTTCAATAATGCAACTACATCACATTGGTCAAACGAGTGCTATTTTGACTCCAACGCTCGATTATACTTGGGTTTTAGATTGCTTCTTAATGCTATCATATGTTGATTTTTTCCAAAGAAAGCCATTATGTTCCAAAAATCATTTAGATGATCACATATAATTGGGAATCATAAGTTCCAAGGTAAAATAGTGTCCATCTTGAATTCCAAACACAATTAATATGAGAGATCCAAATTCACATTTCTACCGCGTTAATAATTTAGCGAACAATTTCCAAGCTTGAATTGATTTCCCATGTCATACCCTCCACTAAGGAAAACACACATTTTAGAACCCACAACAGTCTATGCACAAGCAGCTATCTCGACTCCACCGTCTCCATCATGTCGATGTCGTGCTCGTAGAAATAGTCGTGGTAACGGTGACCGTAGTCGTGGTCGTCGCCGACGACGTTCGCGGCGTCATCACTTGCTTTAGCACCACCGTCGGGATCGGGCCCTTCTTCCTCCACTCCTCCTCCTTTACGAGCTCCTCCGTGAACCGGTCGAGCTCGTCACCGTTGGTCCGCTCCGAGATCTTTCCTCGCCCTCTGAAGAGCAGCGACTCCACGTGTCGCTGTGACAGAACGCGTTCTGCTGCCTCCACCGAGCTCTTCGAGCTCGTCGTCTTTGGCGTGCAATTTTTCGACATGAATGCGGTGTCCTGTAGAGGCTATCCATGAACAATCCATCGGCTATGGCTATAACCACGTTATTATAGGTGATAAGGGCAATAATTATGACAAGACCCTCGTGACATCAGCTGACGCCTCGCGCCTCTGACGGGCTGACAACGCCTGGCCAGCATGGGCTGGAACGCCAACCGAGGCCCATCAACAACCGCTCAAACTCGCCTCCTCACGACATGCCAACAACAATGTTAGACGTCATCAGGGGGTACGACCCTGCTCCCAGTGGGCAGGTGCATCCGGTAACACTCAAACCCCTTATAAATACCCTCGCGTTCTAAGATACGGAAGAAAAGGAAAAAAGGAGAGAGCACTCTCCTCCACATCACTAACTTGATCGTCGAAGGGGTCGGGCCGAGCTTCCGACCCGACCTGTGTGCAGGAACGAAGACGAGGCGTGTCTCGCCGGACGTACAGGCGGGGAGCCCTTTCCCGGAGGAAACAACGACCCCTCTCCTCGGCCAAATTGACCAGCGGGTCGGCGACCTCTACTGTTCCGAGGAATCTCCCAGGGGATTCCCGCCATTCGGACCCAGAACAAGCTGCGTCGGTCCCGAGGCCACGGCATAAAGTTGTTTACCCCAACAGTAGGTATAGTTTGCTCACGGAAGTCGAAGGTTTACCTGTATGCGCAGGTAATTGCTTGCTCTACGGTGTCCGAATGCCGTCGCCACCGCTTGATCCACCTGACGATGATCACAAAAGCCACGGCTTTTGATGAGTTAATCTGAACCGTCAAAATATTTGATCATAGATGATTGTGAGAATGTACGGTCAGGATACGTTTTCTACCGACAATTGGTTAGGGCTAGAAAATGTCTCGAAGAAAGAGGAAAAGAAACTGAAAGCATCGGGCGGGAGAAAGGAGATGGGGGAGTCCGGAATCCGTACCATGTCGGCGAAGCCCTCGCCAGCGATCCTGACGAGCTCAGCGGCACCCGGTGCGGCTGGCGCGGGGGCGGAAGCGCCGAGAGACACCACCATGAGGTCTTCCACCCCGGCCGCGAACGGGAACTCCGGCTTGTTGTGGAGGACGTGCGTGATGGCCGCGGCCACAGGGTTGGCCATCGCCACCCCGGCGCCCACCGCGGTGACGCGCGTCCGCCCGTCCACCGACCGCCGCGGTGGATGCGTCGGCGCACGTGGCCGCGCACACTTCCCACATCCGGAAGTCGTACCCGTCTGCCTCTACCGCGTCAGCCCGCGAGAAGAGGAACGGCGCCCCCGCGGCGAGGTCGTAGCACGGGATGAGCACCGGCTTGACGGTGTCCCTCAGCGTCGCGTCGCCGAAGATCCGACGGAAGAAACTCCCGGGTCGACGGAACATCCCACGGAATAGGCCCCTCCCGGAGGAGAAGCCGCGCCCGCGGCGGCGGCTCTCGGAGAGGAGGAGGTGCAGGGCGTCGGTTGCGGAGAACAAGGGCCGACCGTCGTGGTCCCTGGTAAAGAGCATCGCGACGAGGACGCCGCCGGCGCCGGCCGCGACGTCGAACATGTAGGCAACGCGGGCGGATGGGTCGCCGGAACGGTGACGGAGGGAGGACTCGAGCCGGGCGAGGGCGACCGCGGCGAGGAGGGCATCGGAGGGGCTGCCGCCGCCGTCGATGGACAGGATCCGGATCCTTCCTCGGGCACCTGCGGCGGTCCGGGGGGAGGCGCCAGCTGAGGAGTAGGAGGAAGTGGGGAAGAAGAGCTTGTTGGGGTCGTCGAGGCCGAAGAGGAACTTGCTCTCGAGGACGGAGAAGATCTCGTAACTGAGCTTGTCGGCGTCGACGAACGCCATCCTTCCGAGAGCGTGATGGAAGCGGTCGAGCCCCACGGAGAAAAAGAACCGAACCGGATTTATCTGGAACGGAACGGAGGACTCGAGCTTGGAAGGCGGCGAACTGCTCTTCCAGCTTAAATAGCCAAGGGGAAAGGCGCGCAGGTCAGGGTCACGACCACGGAGCACGTTAGCGGAACGTGGGCCTGACCCGTACGTGAGCCGCAGCAACCGTCGGATGAGCCGCAAACGGTCGAGATCGGAGGCGGGGAGATGCGCTGCGGAAAGTGGGACGAAGGCTGGTGATGCGTGGGTTGCGTCGGGTCGGTGGAGGGGGATTCGGCGACGACTCGGCGGGGAGTTCAGAGGGGCTTGCACGTGTGGGAGGACCTCGGTGCGTGCGGTCACCGACGGCTTCGGTACTGGGGATCGGACGCGATCGCATGGATCCCAGGACGGTGTCGGGGACGGACGAGACGGTGACAGCGGCGAATCAGGTTGCGCCCCGCTTCACTTTCTTTTTTTATGGCCCGCGGGGATCAGAAAAAGAAAGAAAAATATAAAGGTAATACTATCCATATCTTTTAATTACATGGCTTTAATAGTTACTTACAAAAGGAGATCAATTTATTAACTTGATAGGTCACATAAAGGTTTCACCTTTTTAATATAAAGGTTTCACCTTTTTACATTAAGGTTTTATCTTTTAACATACTTACAAAATAATTTATGAAGGACAAAGGTTAAAAAGATGAAACCTTTATGTAAAGGTTAACTTGATAGGTCACATAAAGGTTTTACCTTTTTAACATAAAGGTTTCACCTTTTTAACCTTTGTCCTTCGTAAAGGTGAAATCTTTATGTTAAAAAGGTGAAACCTGTGACCTATCAAGTTAATCTTTACATAAAGGTTTCACCTTTTTAATCTTTGTCCTTCATAAATTATTTTGTAAGTATATTAAAAGGTGAAACTTTAATGTAAAAAGATGAAACCTTTATATGACCTATCAAGTTAACCTTTACATAAATGTTTCACTTTTTTAATCTTTATCCTTCATAAATTATTTTGTAAGTATGTTAAAAGATGAAATCTTAATGTAAAAAGGTGAAATCTTTATGTTAAAAAGGTGAAACATTTATGTGACCTATCAAGTTAATAAATTGATCCCCTTTTGTAAGTAACTATTAAAGCCATGTAATTAAAAGATATGGATAGTATTACCTTTATATTTTTCTTTCTTTTTCTGATCCCCGCGGGCCATAAAAAAAGAAAGTGAAGCGGGGCGCAACCTGATTCGCCGCTGTCACCGTCTCGTCCGTCCCCGACACCGTCCTGGGATCCATGCGATCGCGTCCGATCCCCAGTACCGAAGCCGTCGGTGACCGCACGCACCGAGGTCCTCCCACACGTGCAAGCCCCTCTGAACTCCCCGCCGAGTCGTCGCCGAATCCCCCTCCACCGACCCGACGCAACCCACGCATCACCAGCCTTCGTCCCACTTTCCGCAGCGCATCTCCCCGCCTCCGATCTCGACCGTTTGCGGCTCATCCGACGGTTGCTGCGGCTCACGTACGGGTCAGGCCCACGTTCCGCTAACGTGCTCCGTGGTCGTGACCCTGACCTGCGCGCCTTTCCCCTTGGCTATTTAAGCTGGAAGAGCAGTTCGCCGCCTTCCAAGCTCGAGTCCTCCGTTCCGTTCCAGATAAATCCGGTTCGGTTCTTTTTCTCCGTGGGGATGGAGAGGAAGAAGAAGAAGAAGATGAAAGGGACAAAGGAGGAGAAGAGGACGACATCTCAACTGACCTTAGGGGGAGGAAAAAACTACGCAGGAGACCGGGAAGAGAGTCGGGGAGGCAACGGCGGAACTCGAAGGAAGAAACGCTGCAGCGGAAGATAGAGACAAGCTTCGGCGTCCGCTATTTAAGGGTGATGTCCCGCCAGAATCAAGGTCCCTTCGCCTCCCAAGAGCGGACAACAGCTCACCCACGCATGCGCCCAGCCGTCGCGTCGCATCGGAAGACACCCAAAGGCCCTCCGCCTTAATGAAGGTCTGACATGGCGACCCCGCTGAAGCGACAGCAACCGGACGCCTCGACCTCAACAACGAGTCAACTCGCCCTTTCTGGAGGTGGAATTAAATACGGTAACTTTTCGGCCCCCACCGCCGCCAAAAATCAAAAGCAGGGCCTTGGGCTCCACACCTGCGCGGTAATCCGTCTGCGTCGTGCTCCTCGGCCCTCGACTGCACGCCCCCCGAGACCACACCTGCGTGGTAACCCGCCTGCGTCGTGCTCCTCGACCCTCGGCTGCACTCCCCCCGAGACCACACCTGCGCGGTAACCCGCCTACGTCGTGCTCCTCGGCCCTCGATTGCACGCCCCCCGAGGCCACACCTGCGCGGTAACCCGCCTGCGTCGTGCTCCTCGGCCCTCGGCTGCACGCCCCCCGAGACCACACCTGCGCGGTAACCCGCTTGCGTCGTGCTCCTCGGCTCTCGGCTGCACCCTCCCCGAGACCACACCTGCGCGGTAACCCGCCTGCGTCGTGCTCCTCGGCCCTCGGCTGCACGCCCCCCGAGATCACACCTGCGTCGTGCTTCTCGGCCCTCGGCTGCACGCCCGCACGGTAGCTCGCCCGCGTCGTGTTCCTCAGCCCTTGTCAACCCCATGATCCCCGAGCTCGACGCCGCCCGACCGGCCCGTCGACGACGTGCCCCGTGGACCCGCGTGGCCAATTCACCTAAAGGCAGCAGCCATGCCTCGGCCCCCCCCCCCACATGCAAAAACCGACGCATAGCTCCTTTCGGGGGGGGGGGGAATATGATAGGGGTAAAAACAAATAGGGCACAACATACCGGATTTGACATAACACCGCCCGCTGTCAGCCACGACCGGACGACACGCTGCCCCAACAGACGAACATTAATGCCAGCGTGACGTGCACCCCCGCTCGCCATACCCAGACGACCTCGTCATCTGACCACGCACGTCCGGACGAGGCAAGGGAAGGCGTCGACCAAGGCTCGCCATACCCTGCGGCGACTCGGCCATCCACGCAACGCCCACTACGACAACGGACGGGGTCAGGTGCACGGCCCTGCCCCGGCAGGATGGCGCGTCAGGTAACATCGAACTCACCTATAAGTACCCTCGGGCTTCAAGCGGGCAAGGTAGGCAGACAAGCACACGATTTTCCCCAAAAACTCCCCTCCGCACCACTAACTTGACCGTTGGAGGGGTCGGGCTGAATCGCCGACCCGACCTTTGTGCAGGTACTCGATTGAGGCCGACCCAACTCGGCGACGCGGAGCATCCCAGCCTTATTCCCCGTAATCGGCCGCCCCGAGATCCCGAGTCTTGCAGCCTCGCCTGATCCTAGTCGTTCAAACTCTTGAACTAGCCGCGTCGACCCCCAGGTCACGGCTAAAAAAGTTACTTACCGTAACACATATCATGATAAATCATCTGATTTTATCAACGAATAGTTTTTTCCTGTCTTCTTACCATGCATAAATACTAGGGATAGTTTGATATCAAATATCATGATTCGAGCTTGATGGACTAATTGATTTATCAATTTTGTTTCATCGAAATTGTTGATCAAAATATCTAAGCTTCATTTTTAACGAGAGAGTAACCAGACATAGACATTCAAAAAGACTTCTTGTTTTATATTGCTTTGATATTGTCAATCAACTTTTTTCATGTGATTCGAGTGTTAGGTTTATGCTGATCAACTAAAGTATTGGAAGGCTCCTCTTGGAGTCCTTGTTTGATGAATGAAGGGTTGGTGCAAATCATGGTGTAATACAAAAATGGGTACCAACCACTTTATTCCTCCTGGTTTGAAGGACTACTTGTCTTGGCAGCACACGGGGGCATGGACTTGTTATTTAATTCCACAAGATAATGCAGGTATGTTTGTCTTCATTACACGTTGGCCTCTTTATGTTATTGGCTTTTTCTTCCATGGGCTATTCAACCTCTCTTTCTTTGTTTCATAAAAAAGTGCTTTCGTTGTGTACATGTTGCTTCCTCTTTTGTTCATATATATCATGGTGAAGGGCAGATGTCATTTAAGGTTCTTCCCCGCATTCAATAAAAGCTTAGCTACTAGTGTACTTCGATAAGGAAGGAAGTCTTACGACTTGCACTGATGGCAGCTGAGCCAGTAAAGTGATAGAAGGTAATGTTTAGTATTGAGTTGAGTGTATAATTAAATAAACTCATAATTATGAGGGGTTTATTTTGCAGCACTAAGTTAGGTTCTTTTTGAGGGGTAAGTATAAGCATTACTATATTGCTCAAGAGTGAGT
Source organism: Musa acuminata AAA Group (assembly GCF_036884655.1). Classification (NCBI taxonomy): domain Eukaryota; kingdom Viridiplantae; phylum Streptophyta; class Magnoliopsida; order Zingiberales; family Musaceae; genus Musa; species Musa acuminata. The sequence goes on from NC_088335.1 coordinate 6,674,683, forward strand.
GAGAAGAAAAAACAGAACTTTTCGTATGGTAAACTTTATAGGAACATAGATTGACAGTTGATAGTACAGATTAAGAGAGCGTAGGTTGATCCTCCTATATTCTGCACTGATCGGGATCTTATCTACTGGATTCCTCATAAGTTTTTAGTTGGTTTAAAATTTTATTATTATCGACTTATCAATTATCCGATTAGATGAAAATTAAGGAGGTTTGGGGCATGAGGGTTATATGTGGAGGTAAGCTGATATAAATTGTGTATAATTCTTGAGAAAAAAAGGGAAGCAAGTTCTAGTAATTAAGAATGCTTTATTACACTTATACTTTATCTCCACTTTCAACAACTCGTGCAATCTCGTTGAGATGCCATCTTTTCTTTCTTGACATGAAAGATTCAAGTATATAGTCCACAGAAACGACAAAAGGTACAAGAACAATTCGATTACTTTGTGCAACATAGTGATGAAAAAAATTACTTTCCAGTTGATCCCAGGTGTACCTTAATAGATGCCGATATTATTCTAAATTTTGTTACATCTTGTATTCTTAAAAGAGATAATTTTAATCATATTTTTTCTTATTAATGTATCTAATAATATTTTTTGTATGGATTGTGAAGTTTTTGATATATGAGGTAAATAAATACATGGATTTTTGTGTTTTTCTTTTCAATAAATAAAGTACAGTTTTCAGGCCTAGTATTTCTACACAGCTCCAAGGAAGTAAATCTTTGACTTGGATTCATTTACTAATTAGTTAGATTTTCAAAATTTTGAAAAATTCTACACATTTCATACATAGATATTTTTTGTTGGCCAAAGTAAATAAAATATAATTTAGGTAATAGTATGATAAAAATGGATGAGTATAATTAAGATGAATGAAAAATAAATTTCTATAAAGTAAATTTTTTTATCTATGTTAGGTATATTATTTTTATAAGGAGACATTGACGAAGATATTGTTCAACTTCAAAGCTAGATAGTTAAAATAGAGGGAGACATCAGGCTTTTATGTGATCATCATGTGCCCCTGAGAATAAAAGCAAAATTTTGGAAGATATTTGTTAGGCTAGATATGGTCAAAGAGTTAGGTGGTTTAAAATGACATGCATAAAAAAAACATTGTGGTTGGGATGAAAATATTAAGGTGAATGCATGGGATTTCTAGGAAAAATATGATAATTTTTTTCTTTCACAAATATGATAATTGTTGGCATGAGCATGACAGCATTCTTTAGTTGGCATTTTCCTGGCTATGTTACAGCATCATTTATAAATGTTATCAGCTTAATTACCAGCTTGCGCCGGTGACTTGATTACTCTTTTATTATTCTCTATGATGTGAACTGTACCAAAAGCTTCAAGCTTGATCAGATCAAGTAGGTAGCTCTGGCTGATATCAACTTTAGTGGGTTGGCTTGAAATATACTTGAACATAGTTGAATGACAATTGCAGCAACCCAACTTTCTCTTATATATATATATATAAACATGCAAATGTTAGCTAATTCAAAAGAGAGTATAGAAAGTTGCATGCATGTGCAGCATGGTCTAACCTTATCCTCATCAAAAATACTTCAAATTAATGCCATTGAGAACTTTATTGACTCAATTTCAACCATAAGCATGCAATGAACATGACATCCTCTAGTGATTTATTTATACCGAAGAAATGTTCTTTGAAAGTGATCTATGTTAGCTTGCATACAAAGAAGAGTGCTCTGTTGTTCTGCATAAAGTAAGAAGAGAATGCCCAACTCTAAGTTGATTAAGAAGTAAAAGTGACATCTCTTCTAATTGATGACAATTGTTGCATGAGCAAGCATCAGTGTGGGTGGGTTATTATCATGGTTATCATCATCTGTAGCATTAGTGTGTGCAGAAACTGGCTTTTCTGCCCCTAACGTCGTTGTTGGGTGTTCAGGATATCATATCTACACCACTTTATCCTGGACCACCAATATCTACACCACTTTATCCTGGACCACCAACTCTAGTTATTGTTCTTCCTATGTCTTCTGCTCCAAGTGCAATATAAAAGTGCTTCTTTTTCCCCTGGACCTATCTCTCTAACTTGTTCTAATCTGTTGCCAAAATTTCATCATTTACTTTGCTAGTGGAAGTTCCATCACATGTCTATCCTATTTCTATTTGTCACCAATAATAACTGTATTATGTGATGAAAATATTATGAGCAGGAATATATGCAAATGCCATGGAAATTGAAAGTTGCATTATATGACATCAGTCTAAGATTAGTCAATTCCTACCGACAGTTCTCGCAGAAAGTACGTTCAGCGTGGATTATATCATGCCGCATCAGACGACAAGGATCATGCAGCAGTACGGTTATTGCGTCACTTCACTGTCCAGCCAAGCAATTCAATATGATCGAGAAGCAAAGGTGAAGTTACTGCAAGCTCGAGTACACAATGCTTGATTGTTTATAGCAGCAGGAGTTACTACTCCAGTTTCCTCTTTCTTGCTATTCCACAACTACACTACTGTGAGGTCATTCATGATTAGCCCTTGGCCCTTACTTTGCAATCCATCTCACATGTCTTGGCTCTTGCTTTGACAAAGTTTTCTTATAAATTTTTATGGGGGTTGCATGAAGGTCAGAACCTATAAAGTTATCTATCACTTTGAGCATGTTAATTGTGTAGGACTAGGATCTAAATTTTTCTGTTTTGATCGAGAGGAACTTCCCATTTAGACACTCTACTAACAAGCATAAACAGATCTAGTCATTTGACAATGTTTATTGCATACTCTCATGAATCTAGTATGGACAGATCCAGAAGCACCCATGCCTCTGGTTGTTTGAATACTGAATTGCTGTAGAGATGACACATGCCCCATATATAATGAATGACCATAAATTTTGAGTTGGCCATATTTCCTTTTACATATCCCTAGTTGGGTTTGATAGAAATAGACAAAACCAAAAATTAAGAGTAGCCCTTTCCTGCATGATGTTTAGCATTTGAAGTTTTCCAAAAGTACCTCATAAACCTCCAGCGAGGATACTTATCGATGATGTTTTCTACATCCCTCTGTTCTATGAATGTTTGTGTAAGGTTTACAAGTAACCTGTTATTATTTCAGGTACACCATGCCTGGATTTAACATTTGTAAGGTTTACAAGTTTGTTTCTCTCTGACCTTTGGCATTTGTGCTGGTACATTAAACTCCTTTCACCGACCACTGGTCTACTTTCCTGAAGGTTAGCACATCTTGTGAGATATATATATATATATATATATATATATATATATATATATATATATATATATATGCTTTTGTATTTTAACTTGATCATACATCTTCCAATCCGTGGCAACACAATACATTAGAATGACTTGCTCTGAGAGCTCAACATGATCTCATAAACCAAAGCTTTGTGGTGTTACCATGACCTTACACACAGCCACGAGCTAAGATGGACAGTAGGCTATTGTGGTAACTCTTTTAGATTGGGTTGTTTGACCTTCAATCTGATACCCTTTTTCATTCAAGACTTTTTGTGTTTTCTTGTTAGTCATCATCAAATCTCCAAGAGATCTCGAGCAGAAGAACATCTGTCTTATTTGGCTGTGTCCCACTTTTTCTTATCTTTTTTTTTTCTTCCCATCCAATAATTTTCTTGATCCTGTTGAAAGATTCATGGCAGGCTTCAGGAGTGGAGGATCTGGCTATCCAACATCTCAAATTAAAAACTACTAGCTGTGGGCACAATCCTCTAACCAAATTTGACTAATTATGTCTATCTATCTCAATTAAATCCAATATCCAGAGCAAGAATTTTGTGGTTTTCCTACATGAGTTCTTGGTCGATGATGTCTCTAACCATAGACTCGAATCTTAAGCATGTGACAAATCACACATATAAGATATACAGGACAACAATGAATTCATGAGAAACTCGAGGTCTGCACAAGTTCAAATATTACTTTAGACTAAAACAATCAACAATGTTGCATATCAAACAGAAAAAAGTTTCTTGCATATTAGAACAGTAACGTGAAAGGATGGCTTACGTAGCAAATACTGGTGGCGACAAGTTCTACAGCATGTCTGCTGCCACAATACGAACAGCAATACCCTATCCATTCTGGTTATTAGCTTGTCTTTTCCATTTGTTCGTTGATTGTGAACTTCAAAATGTTGCACAACAGTGAGAACACAACTTAATTAGGTTCTGCAAGCATAAACCGGATGATGAATGTATCTGAGGATGTAGTTATTGCACGTAAAAATGAGCCGACTGTTTTATGCACCCCCCACTTTGAGCTGCTTGTGGGCACTGAAGAAAGACCACCCCCAACAGCTTGGCCTTTTAGCAGATTATGAATGATGCAAACTGGTAAAGGTCTTCAAAAAACAACCTGCTCAGTTCAGAAATCCAAACATTGACCGAGATAAGTTGTGATTCAATGTACCAACTCAAAAAACTCAAATGGAGGAGCCTATGATATTATAAGTTCCCAGAGCATTTTGGACCTGCATTATGTCAGCTAAGCAGGTAGGCCAGCTTCGATTTCCTGCAGCCGAAGGGTAACAGCTCTCTTGTGAGCCTCCAGCCCTTCGACTTCTGCCATCTTTGCTACATGCGGTCCAATGTTTTTGAGACCTTCCTCGGTTAAGGACTGTACAGTTATGTATTTGAGAAATGAGTTTAGTGACACCCCACTGTACATTCTTGCATATCCGTATGTGGGAAGGACATGGTTGGTGCCGCTAGCATAATCACCAACGCTCTCCGGCGTCCATTGTCCTAAAAAGACTGAGCCTGCAGTGATCCACAGAAGTTACTAGACAATTTTAGCAAAGAATTTATTGTCCTCAACAAATTTTAACTGTAAATGATGCTTTCCAACAGATGAGTTTCAATTGATTGGAGGACTGTGTGATAATAACAATACGCTCCAAAGAGAGTAAAACAGAACTTCTTTCTCTAACATGTTGAAACAATGGTTATAACCATAGCAAATTACCAGCATTCTCAATGAGACCCTCCCACCTTTCCGCATCCTTGACGTTGATGATCAAATGCTCAGGAGCATACAAGTTCGAGAAGGAAATTGCCTGCAAAATACAATGTTTTTTGGCTCTTTCACAAGCAAACAAAAGGAGCTAGAACTTCACAATTTAGCAATCCAGTGTAAACTGATGCTTCTGCTGTAAATAAACCACAGCCCAGAGCATAGAGCACAATATTGTATACAGATACAGCGGATTGCCAGGACTTTGGTATTAAGCTAAATATGCTCAGGCCCATATTTCCAATCACTTCAGATGATAAGTTCAATACTAATAGGTTCAATATAATACCAAAAACTTCAGCAATATCCTTGAAACTTCAACTGCACCTAGAAATAAGCCCATAGGCACTATGAAGTAGACTAGTTAACTTAATTTAGTATATATATGTCGTTGCATTAGTAATGGATTTAGAACCTCTAGTCTGGTTGAAACCATGTGGCATGCACAAGCAGGTATTCAGAACCAACCTCAACCATGTCTCTGGCAAACACAACAAAGCTATGACTCAGTGCTTTTGAAGCATACTCTCCTCTGGGAAGGCTAGCACATTGGTTGCTAACTTCAGCCTGGATAGCATCAATATCCACTCCATCTCCGGCAACAACAAGAACCACCTGACTATCTGGACCATGTTCTGCCTGTAAATTTAGTAGAGTACAAAAAGATATAAGAACATCAAACCAAGAAAGTTTTAAATGCCAGTTTGATACCTATTTTGGAAACATATTGGACCATACAGTACCAGTTAAACCAGGCTATTTATGGACCTATACAACCCAGAATCATTAAATAAAATAATAGATAAATGAATAACATATGTACTAGCATCAACCTAAGCGTTTTGATACCGGCAGTTGGTCAGGTTGGAAAATACTAGACGGCATATGCTAATCTGACTGATGCTTAAAACCTTGCAACTAAAGACCTACAGAGCATCAATTTGAAAAGTGAATTCATATAAATTTAATATATTTTTGGTTTGCTGGTCTTAGAATTGACTACATACGTCAACGTCTTTGACTTGGGATTTTCTGGAGCCTTATTCCAGATAATAGATGCCCACTACCTAATTAGCTCGCATAAGAAAGTAACAACACAAGAAATAAAAAGAATATTCTCCATCAAACACATGCTAATCAATTGAACAATACAAGTGCAAACAGAATAAAGACCTGAGATAGGAGATCTGCAGCTACATGAACAGGATTGGCATGCTTGTCAGCAATGACCAGAACCTCTGAAGGGCCAGCAGGCATGTCAATGGAAACCATTGCTTCACTGTTCTGCAGGAAAAGAGAAGTACACCAAAAAGCAGGTTAATCTCGGACCAACAAATTGGAAGGCTCTGCGGATCGACCGGAAACTGAAATATTGTAGCACCAAATCTCTGCTCTTATGATTAGGAGGATATGTCCAACCACAAATCTAAAGAACCATTTTAAGAGAAGAAACAACACGATATCTTGGGAAATCAAAATAGAAGCTACAACATTATAAAAAAGTTTATCTAAATAGATTGAAAATAGAATCAGGAGAAGAAGACTATTACACAACAATTCTTACGTGTTCCATAATCAAATCCTTTCATTAACAGTGATAGTATGATGCTGCCAGGTTCTTAGTCAGGGCTAGTTTTAGCAATTTAGATTAAGAAAAAAATATTTTTATTTAAAATCCATGTTAAATACAACTAATAGATGATATTTTGATTGTATCCAGGAGTCAAAATGATGTCAAATCTATAAAAAGTAGATGACAAGCATTAGTGTTACAATAGGACTTCTAAAATGAGAAAAAGTTGGGTAGTAATAAGAATTCTGTTACAGTTGACAAAAAGTTACAATATGGTTCTAGTGGTTCTTTGTCCACAAAATGTCAGCCCTCAGTTAGAAAGAGTCCTTAAGGATTCAAAATATTGAAAAAAAGGATCTAGCTGAAGAAAACAATGAAGATTTCTAGTGGTGATTTTATTTCTTAACGTCTACAACTATGTATAAGTGTGTGTGTATATATATGTATACACACACACACACACACACACACACACACACACACATATATATATATATATATATATAAATGTTCTATCTTGACTTGTTACCTAAAATTTATTTTTTCTGCTGATGAGATCAACCATATAGCAGGCTTTTCTTTCCATTTGACATGTACATATGATGCTAAAGATGATGGTTGTTCCTAGTTCCTACGCATCTTTCTCATCTATATTCTGTTCTCTTTCCATAGTTAAATCTTGTTCTATCTCGGCTTGTTACTAAAAGGTACTTTTTCTGCTGATACAATTAAACATATAGCAGGCTTTTCTTCCCATTTGACCAAGACTAGTTCTCTACTTATTCTAATTGGGCCCTGATCTCCGTGGTGTATCTCTGGACAGAGTCGTCATAGTGCAAGCAAATACAACCTAAAGATTGTAAAATTAAAAGAGGAAAAATGTGGAACCAAGGACAGAGAGTAAAGAATTAAAGCATAAGGGAAGCTAAGGAATCAGAACCATACCTGGAGAATCATTTTTGCAGCAGTAACATATTGATTTCCTGGGCCAAAAATTTTTTCAACCTGCAAGAAACCATTAAAGGTTCAGATATTAAGTATATGGCCAGTCAATTGTAACCAACACTGAAATTGAGTTGAAGCAGATGATCAACGTCAAATAAGGAGATTTTGATGGATAGTTATTGCACCATCAACAGGGAGATTATATAAACCATCAAAAGAAGATGATGTACATTTAAGCACATTTGATATCATTTATGCATGGTAGAATAAGTACTGACAGCTGTCTTTGGTTTCATTCAAAACCAGACATTTGGATTTGGAGTAATTGCAGATGATGGTTAGATAATGGAAGGCCCCACAACAAAGTTTTTATTCAAAATGAAAAGAAGCTCACAATGACCGAAAGAGATACTGGAAAATGAGCTCATTAAGAAATATTTATGCATTGTGCACCTAACAAATACAAAGAATGCAACAAGAAGTGTTTGCTCTTTGATGCAAAAAAGTACTCACATGGAAGATTACAGAATAATAGAAGATAAGCTGTAATAACATAAGCCCAGTAATCCTAGAATTTACAGTCACTAATTTTACAAGACAACCAGCTGCTTTTGGTATATGTTCCTCAAACATATAAAAGAAAATAATTCATAAAGTAACCCCCACTACATACTGGAATTTTGTACCTTTGGGCAAGATGGAGTTCCCCAAGCCATTGCTGAGACTGCCTGAAGATATAACAGATAGAAATTAGTCAAAGCACAAGAAAAGCCATTTGCAGAGCAAAAAAGGGTGCTCAAAATCCTTGAACCTGAGCTCCCCCAGCTTTTAGAATGTGAGTTACACCGGCTTTCTTGGCACAATAAAGTACTTCCTGCAGCAAACATAATGGATTCAACTTCATCTCAATGTGGGGCCAAGGTTCTTGTAGAAGGCTACCTTGCAAATGCTACCATCACGACTTGGCGGAGTTGCAAGAACAATAGTTTTGCACCCGGCAATATGTGCGGGCTGGTGCACGGAAGAAATCAAAAGTCAACCATATCTGTTCACCATCATGCATCAAAACTCAACATAACCATGACTGAACCGCCACAGCCATCCCTAGGAATAGATGAGCATACCACTGAAAGCATGAGAGCAGTTGAGGGTAAAACTGCAGTACCCCCTGGAACATAAAGCCCTACAGCGCCGATGCACCTTGCTATCCTTTTGCACCGAACTCCCTATGCATAATCATTACATCCAAAACCAGTTAATGAGAGCAAGAAAAACTTGGTGACAAAATAAAGAATACTACAAGTCATTTGCTTACTGTCATATTCTCAATATCCTTCTCAGGAACCCTTTGAGCATCATGAAATGCATAAATATTGGCATATGCCACATCAAATGCTTTCCTTACAGCTGGATCAAGCTTAACAATCACACAACAATACACAAACATTAACATGTATTGGTTGACGCAAGTACAAATAGATGACAACAAAAATACAAGTTTTCTTTAACTAAAGATATGACTAATACAACCACATTGCTAATGAGAGCAATTTCCCACAACTTTTTACAAAGTCTGATATTGACATGGTCTCTAATAAAAAAGATCCTGAAATCTCTTAAGAAACTTAATGGCACAATAACAGATAACTAACCACAATGATTATGCTAAACCCCTTGAACTGATAACGTCTAGACCAAATGTATCATAAAAGGTGACTGAGAAAATGCAACATAACAGTTATGAAACATATTTGAATTGAAAAGACTTTTAACAATTTCGAAATAACCTGAAAGAAAAACCCTGGTAGCAATGATCGCCTGTCCTAAAGTTGATAAGTGATAGACACAACCAAAAATGTCAAATGCATACTTGTTCAAAAATAGTAATACAGCAACTAAATTTGAAGACAAAATTTATCATTCTACAGTCAGCTCAAAAAGAAGAATTCACAGCATGTTATAAGTCTCATTGGATTACTGTTAAAACCAGCCTACCTCTGGAACCGGAAGATCAGAAACAAGCTCAACTACTTTGTCAAGTACAACTTTGTCAAATTTTGCCGTATAACTGGATCAAGAAAAGAAAAAGAGATTTTGGACTTCTGAACAACTGATAACTTCATTAGTTGTTCAAATGAAAAATTCTATACAATATTTAGAAGCATATGTAGGAATCACTGACTCTATTACTGCAGCATCTCCTCTGCACCGTACATCATCCACGATTGGGTTTACCTACCCATAAAAAGTGCAATATAATTGTCATAGTAGCTTTACCACTTAAAGGTCCAACAATTTCATTATCAAACTTACCACACTAAAAATGGATGAGAAATCAATACGAGGGCGAGCCTTGAGAGAATCAACCTCAGTATGAGTAAGCTCAGAAAGCTTATAAGATTTCATTGCACTCCTAACAATTCGACCTTTCAATCCTGTATGATCACCAATTGTCAATGTCAGAGGCACTGCATAACTTATAAAAGACAAGTACATAATGTGATCATTTTACTTAAATTCTTGCTTCACAGCCTCATTTCACTAAAATGCAGAAATTGTTTAAATATTAAAAAATCCAAGTTATTCTTAAAGGTTTTAACAAATCAAAGAAATATGTCAGTAACCACGAGCAAAAAACTTTCCTACTGATAAAAACTGAGAATTCATAAAAACAGGAGGTACAAGTACCTTTAGGCAAATAGCATATGTTATATCTTGATAAATTAAGAGCACAAAGTCCCAGGGAATGGTCAATGGTACGAGTGCCAACAAATCTGTTAGTCCTTGCAAAAGATAAAATTGTACCGTCCATGAGACACCTTTATCCTGCAAATGATGGTAAAATGACAATATAGAAAAACAAATTACAAAAACCATAGCCCTAGTTTTACAGAACAGGTAAAAAAAGTTACTTTAACTAGAGTATAAAAGAAAAGCACACAGCATAACTGTCATATTCAAATTAATCTCATATTGCCAATTACTCTACCAAGAAGATGAGCCCATCTGCAAATAATCTAATAGGGAACACTAACTAAATATATCTGCATATTAAGCCCACCTTCATATCTATAACCTGATAATATGGTATCAGCAAATTAAAGGTAGTCCCTTATGATCACGGTCCATCATGGGCAATCATGAAGGATCCATAACCATGTCAGATGAAGCTTAAGTGCAAAAAAATATGAAATGTGCAACCCAATACGCAAGGCTCCGGCTAATACAGGGACTGTGGAGGATCAATATAAATCTAAATTGCAAAGAAACAACCTTATCATGATACTAAGGCTCATCTTCTAAAAGTGTGGTTCAGTGCACAGAGCTCCTGCCAATTTAGGTTCTCAAGAAGATCATCTTACCCTAGTGACCAGAAAGAAAGTTTACGTCACTCGAGCCTTTGGTCTTAGAAATTCACCATCAATTGAAGGTCCTAATTCATTGTCATTAGAAATGTTGTTGCAGCTCAATCCAAGGGTTTAAATAGGCGCCCGAGCGCTCGAGTGAGGTGAGGCCCGAGCTGTCACGGACAAACTTCGAAACAGGATGTTTGATGTAATGCTTATGTATGTCCGTGTCTTTCTAGTTGTTTATGCTTTGCACAGTATATAGAGGGACGGCCAAAGGCTTAATAGTCCTATTTTAATAGGTTTGGTGGCCTCTTTAGGCTTGTAAATAAAGGTTGTGTCATGTGGACACGTGTGAGAGATTTTCGGTCTGTAATGAACCATTTTGACCCTTTGTTGTGCAACTGTTCTGAGCTTGTAAAGTCTATTTGTAATTTGCATTGTTTATTAAGTGTTTCCTTGGAATGTTTGCTTGTGAATCCCGAGAGAGGCGCTTTCTCTAACCCGGTTTCTCTTTTATAGGTCCTAAGAGGACCATGGGAGGTTTCGGGGAGGCTGACCTTTGCGGACAGAAACGCAAGGATACCGCACGACTTAGGCAAAACCAGCTAAGTCCGTGACAGAGCGCCTCAAGCTTCGATCAGGCAGCATGCTTCAATGAAGCGCCGCCTGGGCACTCGCTTGAGCCCGGGCACCAGACACCTCAGGCAAGCGCCCAGTTGCAACAAAGTAACCAAATTAGAATACTAAGTCTAGTTCGGTTGAACAGTAAATTACTTGGTTCGATTATTTCTGAGTATTTAATCTGGAGATTTTGCTAACCTTTTAGCTCTTCCATGTGGTGTCCCAACTGTGGAAAGGAATTCCAGATTTTTAAGTAAGCATGGCAGTAATTCTCTAGATTAAAATTCTCTATTGTAGTGAGCTTTAAGTGCTTTTCTGTTTACTGGAACAATATAACAACAAATTGTTTTCTTTTAGGTCAGCTATGAAGGATGGTCCACAACTCAAAACCTTTTTTTTCACCCTCTCCAGTGGATCCGAACAAACTGGACCCTGAAATGACAGATCGAGCAACAAAAACATCAGATCTCTAGAATAAAAACAAGTAAAGATCCAAATCGCAGAACTAAGCTCACCGATTCATCGAAAGAACAGGGAGACGCCTGATGTCCTCGGGTTCGATCGGTGAAGAACCGAGATCCGAATTTCTCCAGCGGGAACCACCACAGAAGCCAACAAAAACTCCGCGAAACCCACGAGGACGATCGGATAACGAACGCGACCGACCGAGAGGGAGATGAGATGGGTTCGGGGGAGAAATCTGGCGAAGTGGAGCAGGAGTTTGCAGCCCGTTGGTCGTATTCCTCGGAGGCGAGCTTGAGACCCGGAACCAACCCTGGATCTGAACCGTGCCTAAGCTGGATTTAAATTCTACGAAGCATCGACGCAGGCATCCGCTCCTGGAAAGGAATGTAGAGATATCAGCATAGATAATTTTAGGCGGACAATTGATCCACCGTTCATTTGTCCCCGTGGGCCGTCAGATACCGTGCATGAGACGACGTCGCATACAAGTGAAGACCTTCAAAGAAATGTCCAACGAGTTCGATTAATTTGCAGTCATGCCACTACTGCAGCAACCCCAACAATTATCGATGTTGAATAAAAGAGGGAAACTAGTGCGACGTCCGTCTTCCGTACCCACCTCTCCCTCCGGGAATGAAGCACGGACGACAGAGGCGACGCAACATGGGGCCCGCGTGGGAGATCGACGGCTAGGTGGGTGAACAACTACCGTATATTTTCGTAGTGGTGGTCTCCTTTTTATTAAAAGTGACACCATCAGGTGCAGATATTTCACGATCAGGGGTTATGGGGTCCATCTCTATTATGGCGGGGGCGGGCCCGCTTTTGGTTGGTCCTCGTTGCATGACGACGTCTCCCCAAAACACGGGTACGAAGACACAATAGATGTGCATTATTGAAAGATATTACCGAAGTTATGATCAACCCAATATAGTTAAGATCATGTACCAAGACACCATAGAGGTACCAACATCGATTTGTTCTAGAGGTCACGATCGATATTGCGAGAAATTTTAACCTAATTTTTTCGATATCTACGTTACTAATCTGAAAGTATACGTGGCTATAATAATAAAAGAATAAAATATTTTATAAAGAAATCATTCTCAAACGTTTCTAATAATTTTTCATTAGTCTTTTCTTCGTATGGGTGATAAGAGAGGAAGAGAGCTTATAGTTATCTATCTTATATCTTTGTCCACGTAAGTAAATGAAAGAAGAACAACCTTTGTCTTTTTTTTTTTTTTAACCCGGGAGTTACACGAGTGACGATATTCTCTTTATCATTTGTTATACCCTCACCCCCTTTTCGATCAAAAGTACATTTCAAAAATTCTTTCTAAGAGGTTCTGAAGTGTAATTGTCAACTTATGTAATACGTGCACCATGCAAAAGTGGGGGGAACCGTTGAGATTCCTATTTCAAATCCTTGATATTTTTCAAAAGCAAACATCCACTTGATGAAGAGAACCATAGAGAGATTTGAGCTTTTCAAGGTCGTCTAACTATAAATTGATTGCTCTATTAAGCTTATTATAATACAAGTTTAGCATTTCTCTTTTCTCTCTTTCCTTCTAGTCAACCATGGTAGTCACGACCGTTCAAAGGATGGGGAGGAGCCAAAAGGCATTGAAGAACTTGTTATTGAATGACGTCAACAACTCTGTTAATGAATTTTGTCTCTACTCGGAGGAAGTCGATGAGGAGAGTTGAGATAGGCTCTCCCCTCTCCTCTTACCGAAAAACTCCAAGAAAGTCCCTTCTAAGCCTAAGTAGTTCGTGATAGCTGACGAGTCCTTAGTCGACGAGTTACAAGAACTATAGAGACAGTTGCATATGCTCCAATTGGAGGAGGAGAAAATAGAGGAGCGAGGGGGTTGGGACACTCGACCTCCGTACCTTGATAGCGAGTGAGGTCGAGCACCCGACCTCCATGACTCGGTGAGGGGGGGTCAGGGCACCTAACATCCTTAAATCAACAAGGGAGGGGAGGGTCAAACTTTCTCGACTTGTGTCTCTCTAGAATCATCGACCTTCATATACCTAGCAAACGTTGATGAGAGTCGGGGATGCCCACCTAACACCAGTGCCTTTTGATGCTAATGGGTGTCGAGGTTGCCTGACCTCCCCGTGTCATAAGAAAGTCGATGGGGGTTGGGGTTCTCGACCTCTATGAGTTGTGCAAACACCGACGAGGGTTGGTTTTTCTCGATTTTATGGCTTGAGTGCATTTTGTTGTGTACTTCTTACCATGGCGAGTTTCTTTCTACATGGATTAGATTTTTCTAACTCATGCGCCTTAGGTATATTTTGCCTTGTGTCTTTCGTCATGGTAAGTTTTTTTTTACGCGAGTCAAATTTTTCTAATTCACGCATCTCAGATATATTTTACCTTGTGCTTTTTGTCATAATAAACTTTTTCTTATGTGGGTTAGTTTTCTTGACTCACGTGCCTCAGGCATACTTTGCCTTGTGCCTCTCACAATGGATTTTTTTTAAAACAGACCGAGTATTCTCCGCTAATATGCTTCAAGTATATTTTGCTTTGTACCTCTCGTTATAATGTGTTTCTTCTCATGCGAGTTGGGTTTTCTCAACTCACTCATCTCGGACACATTTCGCCTCGTGTCTCTTACCATGATGGATTTTTCCTCATATGGATCAAGTTTTTTCAATTCATAGTTGCAACTATCTACCTTGGACCCTTATCCACTTGGACAGATTAATGAAAGATAGCCTTTATCTCATTTTTTTTAACCTGGATATCACGTGCAAACGAAATTCTTCGAGTCAATGTGTACGATCCTATTTATATTTTAAAATAATCACAAAAATACTAGGCATTCATCAAAGAAGCCATCTAATTCAACTCACGATTATTTTTATAAATTCATTATCCTAATCATTCATGTTAAAATTTTATAGAAAAACTATTCCATCCCAATTAAGAATCCATATCTGTCATAAAAAGAGAGAACAAAACCAGTAAATAAATATATCATGTCAATCAAAATTCTTAACAAAAAAAATCTCTAATATTTTCTAAAATATTTATCATTATGGAAGGACGATTATAAAAGATCGGCGCGAATACGATTAACAAGATCAGACCCTTCTCTCTACTACCTAAGTCACTTTTAGAATGAACATCAAAAGGATCATTCAGGACTCACGCCGAGTGCTCTAAGCATCATAGGCAGGGCTAAAGGCTCCTGGTGTAAGTCCTGGTCAACCATTTAAAATCCACCACTGACATCATCCATCAAAGCTCAATATCCATACCTGATTTAATATAATAATTTTTTAAACTTTATAATATCAACCTGTCATTTACTCTTACTGATTAGGTGTATATATATTAGACAATCACAAAAACAAAAGGCAAATAAGTGATTAAAAAAAAGTTAAAAGGTCACATTCCTCCTTCGAAGTCAATGTAACGAAGAATTCATATCAATCCAGCTCTAAGTTGCCTCTACAGCACCCGAAGGGTCATTATATTGGACATGGAGTCAAGTCAAAGCTTGACTGAATAAAGAAAAGCCAATCGTTGACCTGCTGGGTCTTCTTATGAAGGTCATCTAAGGTGACTTGCATCTCCAACTTTGATGTAGACTTATGGTGATCCTCCGGCAGGCTGCCACTGAATGCACAATAATTGCAACTTAGACCAACAAAATGATAGTTATATGTCGTTCCTATGTTTGATTCTTCTCCTTAAGAGTTACGACAGAGTACAGCGAAGTCCAATGAGTGAGCCATGGATATGGTCACCATAAATTTACCAAGATAACAGAGCAATCTTATCGGTACTCCCCTCTATCAGAACAATATATCATAATTACTTTAGTTCTATAACATATTCCAAAGGCAGCTTGGAGGAGAAAAGATCATTAGGGGACTCGTAAAGGTTAAGTGAACCAAGCAACACCAGTTGAAATTTATGACATTTTCATGAAAATTGAAGCCCAACATCGACTCGAAAAATTTATTTAGTAGGTCAAGAGACATTCGTAGATATAAAAAAAAGGAGACATTCTTAGATCAATCCTGCTTTTGCATAACAATGAACCATGTATAACACAACAAAAAAAATTCACGTATATGATTTTTTTCAAGTTATTCAAACAAGCGCATACAACGAGATCCGATACTCCTTTGTAGTCATCAGGACTGATCTGATCACCTCTCATGTTTCCACACGTTACAAATGAAGCCCGTAACAATGATTACCATCTAATGTTCATCATAAATTATACATATACAGTGCAATCAAAACTGCGCCCTGGCCAATCACCAAAAGTCTCCACAGGAGCAAACCCCATCTTTGTAGTGGTGGAACCAGGTCCTGTCCCTCAGAACGATCTCTCTCTCAAACACCTTTGATGCCAACTTCATGAAAGTGTGGCAATCGTCGCATACTCTTAAATTCTTTGCAATGTGAATCGAAGAGCCTTTCTTCGAGTCGATGAGCCCCAAAGAAAGAGCCAACTTCTCACTGTGCAACAGAATGGCTTCCCTCTTTTCCTCCTCTTGCAAATCAACCAAAACAGTCGCTGTATCCGGAGAATAGCCCACAAGCTCCAATTCCTTTACAACCTCATCCAGCTTCCCATAAATCTCACTAGATCTTGGATGACACTTATCTCCCATCATGAACTCATGCACATGACCATTTAGTTCAATCCAACTAAATCCTGCCTCCTTAATTACTCCCTTATTCTTCATCAAGTTTCTCACCTCTCTCACATCCTCCCACCTGCTAGCCTTTGCATATATGTTGGACAGGAGCACATAAGCACCATCATGATTTGGGTCAAGCTCTAGTAGCCTCCTTGCCACAAGTTCGCCTAGTTTAACATCACCGTGAATCCTGCATGCTCCTAGCAGTGACCCCCACACCACCACATTTGGGGCAAACGGCATTGATTCTATGAACTCGAGTGCTTCTTGAAGAAGTCTAGCACGACCAAGAAGATCCACCATGCAACCATAGTGCTCATGCTTGGGCTCAAGTCTGTAATCTTGGATCATGGACTCAAATATCCTCCGACCCTCATCGACTAAGCCAGCATGGCTACAAGCGTATAACAGGCTGATAAAAGTCACTCCATTAGGCTTTACCCCCTCCGATATCATATGATCAAAGACTGCTAACGCAGACCTCCCATTTCCATGCATCGCAAACCCAGTGATCATGCTTGTCCAGGTAATCACATCCTTAAAGGCTGTCTCATCAAAGATTGTGCGTGCATCAACCAAACTTCCACATTTGGAGTACATGTCAATAAGAGCATTCCTTATCGACAAAATTTGATGAAATCCATTCTTGTCCACAAAGATATGAACCCATTTAGCTTGATCTCTTGCACCCATATTAGCGCAAGCAGAGATGACGCTCAACATGGTGATTTGGTCTGGCTTCACACCTAAGAGGTGCATCTCATTGAACAACTTGAGAGCTTCATTCGGCTGATCACTCTCAGCATACCCTGAGATCATCGCGCTCCAACAGACAAGGTCCTTGTCAGTCATCTGGTCAAAGATACTTCGTGCAACTGCAATTTTGCCGAGCTTGGCATACCCAAAGACCATTGCAGTCGATGCCACCAGGTTCTTAGCTGACGTATCATCATACAATCTCTGAGCAGTGTCCATCGATCCGCAATTGGAGTACATGCTAATAAGCGCGCTCTGGAGATGGGCATCAATTGAGAGGTTAGATTCCACAATGTACGAGTGCACTGCCCCACCGGATGTCAAATTTCTAGTCCGCGCACATGCCGAAAGGATGGTAGCGAGGATCACTCGATCAGGGATTACGCCAGAGCTCTTCATCTCATCAAACAGCTGCAGGGCTTCATTGTAACATCCACTCTGACAATAGCTGCCGGTCGGTTTCAGAAAGCATATGAGGCAATTCAGTAATTAATTTATCTACAAAGCCAAGACGATGCATCTGTTTC
Organism: Musa acuminata AAA Group; assembly: GCF_036884655.1. Taxonomy (NCBI): domain Eukaryota; kingdom Viridiplantae; phylum Streptophyta; class Magnoliopsida; order Zingiberales; family Musaceae; genus Musa; species Musa acuminata. The sequence continues at coordinate 6,692,648 of NC_088335.1, forward strand.
AGGCCTTAATTCTAAGCCAGGAAATTTGGAGAAAAGAAAAGGGGCTATCTGCAATCGATGCATGTAAAGATTTTAAATGCTATTTAAGAAGAATGCAAGGAATTATCCATATTTTGCGCTTTTGATGAATCTGTATATGAGAAAGAAAGGAGTCAAGTTAGCTACCCATCGAGCATGACGCCCCAGGCGACGAGGTCTCGATGATGCATTCGGTCGAACACCATGCGACCTTCCGCGGCCCGCCCGAGCGCCGTGTACGCTCCCACCACCGCCGTCTGGATGAACGGGTCCGCATCGAGCCCCGTCTTGGCCGCGAGCCCATGGACCTCTCGGGCCACCACGCCGGCCACTCCCCGGGCCCTCGCCGCCGCTCGCAGCACCGTTGGGAAGCTGAAGCGGTCGAGGGCGAGTCCGGCTCGGCGGAGGCGACCGTACGCGACGAGCGTCCGGCGGGGGTCGGCGGCACGGGAGAGGGCACGGAGGGCGCGGTTGGCGAGGCGGAAGTCGGGGCTGGGCGAGTGAAGGAGGACGGAGAGGGCGTAGTCGAGGGAAGAAGGCGACGAGGCGAGGGGGAGGGCGAGAAGCCTGGAAAGGAATGGGGCGGAGATGTCGAGGCCAGAGCGTAGGATTTGGGCGTGGATTTGCTTGAAGTGGGGAACGGTGGTGGCGGTGAGGATGCGGTGGTTCAATGAGGGTGGTGGCGGGAGCGCGGCGGCGAGAGGTTTAAGGGTCGCAGTCTCCATATCCTGTAAGAACGGCCAGGAGATGGCAGGGAAGCGACGAAAGGAAGACGGTCGAGTTAAAGCATAAAGGCTTAAAGGCGGATCCGGGCGCCGGCCCGTTATTTTTCGGATTCCTTAATGCCCCGTTATGTTGTTTATAACACCCGAAATTTCGGATAGTGAGAACTCCCGTATTACCAGAAACCTTTCCTAATTCCCGGACACCAAATGTGTTACGTCGACAAGAAGCTAGATAACAAATCATATGTCGCCACGAAGACAATCTAGTCGACGTGGACTCGTATTAGGAGAGCTTTCGCGTGGAAGCGTGTCTGATAGTCTCACAGGGATAAGAACCGCGCACTCTCTCTGTACAGAATTACGAATATGTCCTCGTCCTCGATGATTTTTTGCTAATTTAGATAAATGGCATCCATTCATAACTTCGCTTGAAAACACATCGACCGTCCGATATATATTTTATATATAATATATATTTTCTCTGCTACCCAATTCTTGTCTACGAGCGTTTCGACTTTCGGCTGTCGTCGTCATCGAGGAAACGGTGGAGATCAATCTCGGTCGAAGACTCTTATGGCGGCTTCGAGGCCTCCGACGAGAACTCCGGCGATTTTCTGAAGTCCCTGGATTGAGTTCCTTCTCGGTCGAGCGCCATGGCGGCTCCCTTCTTCTCCTCCCCTTTCCAGCCCTACGTCTACCAGGTGGGTCTCCCGCCCTCCATCCTGTGCCCTTTCCGTTCATTGTTCGTATTAGGGTTTCTGTTCGCATTTCTTCTTGGGATCTGACATCGATCTGGAGGCGCCGCCTTGAAAATTTTGGAGATCTTGATCGTATTTGGTTTTATTTGCGTGAATGGGGATGGAAAATTGCACCCTTTTTGGAAAGTCAAAATTAGTCGTGTTTGCTAATGAACTCGAGATTCACCTTCCGTGTTCTGATTAATCTAGTGTTCTGTTTTTGGTGTCAATCCTTGTTCCTTAGTGTCTCACTCAATATATGTATTGCGATATATCATACCACTAAAATGGTCAACTCAGTATGATCTGTATTAAATTCCGTGAGAGTATGGAGAATCTTCTTTTAGACTATGTTGATTAGTTATAGGCAAACCATAAGTTGGTCATGTTATTCTTTGCCACAAAAAGATGCTGATGCATTAAGCAAACTGATAGTTTGAGCTTAATAGGTGGATCTTACCTATTGATTTTGATTGTGCACATTAATATTTGTTCTACAACAGTGATTTTTATTGTGCACATTAATATTTGCCGAATTTCATGAGTAAATCTAGGATGAGCTGAGATGTCCTAGTACAGTAGATTTTTCCTTTAGGTTATTATTTTCTGTCAAGCTTCTTCCTTGCTGTGGAATCATTTCAAAGACTTCTCCGTCTTTGCTGCCTGGGTTCCTGTTAACTTAAGCCCTTTTTAGGAAATTTATGCAAGAAAATCCTTTAGTTCTTGCTTTGTAAAAAGCACTATCAAATAATTCCCTGCCACTTTGTCGACAAATATAAGTCCTCTGCATGTCAAACTGCACAGATGATCATAACGGAAGTCAGTTATCTTGATGATAAAAATATTTAAAATGATAATGTCACTAAACTTACGCACGCAAACCCCCATCCGTCGCCCCCCATCCCACTCACCCACACAACCTTGAGCCATAAACCCTACTTCGTGCATAACCGCCACCTCCTCTGCAGCTGCACAGGACCGATGCTTCCTTTATCGCCGAAGGACGGATCCGAAGGCCTAGCTTTCATGTGCAATTCCCTCCACAGCCGTTGCTTTCATGTGCAACTCCTTCCATCGTCGAGGGAGAGGACCGTAGCTTCCTCTGCCCACGATGTCACCGTCTGCAGCTTCCACTGCCGTCGTCCATAGCTTCCTTCGTCCCTGCCATCACCATCATTCAAAAGTTCCTCCATCACCTCCATCCTCTCCTTTCCCACTTTTCACCGTCGGTATTTTTTCTCTCCTTTAACTACTATTAACAATTTATTAAATACTGTTAACAGTAGATTGTTAATCACTGTTATCATATAATAGTCCTTGTTTAGATTTTAGCACTACTAATCTCTATTTATTTAGAACTGTTATTAGGGTTTTAGGATTAATAACAAGTGTACAAAGCAATTCAAAAGATTCATCAAAAATTCAAGAAAGGATCCTGCTTGGAAATAAATTAGAAACTTTTCAAGGCATCAAATATCTTATAACATATATTGGCGGATAAAATCTGGACTAGAGAGGGTTTTTCTTTTCTCCCTCATGATACGTAAAATAAAGGTTTCGTAGCAACCAAAAGAAACACAATTTTTAGAAGAACATAATAGAAAACGATGCGAAAATCTTCCTCTGAGCTAAAAACGAGCAAAAACATCTGTTTTTCCTTTTCCTGAAACAACCAAACGGATAAAGCTGAGATTATCTGCCGAATTTCACGGATTAATATCAAATCCGACTGGATTCCGTGCGCTTAAGCAGCACAGAGTAAATAAACGCAAGAAAAACCCTAAATCCTTTGCAGGACAGGATGACAAAACACGAACCAAAACAAAAAAGAACAATCATCGAAGCACTTGGCCCCAACGGAGAGAAGCGATCGCCGGCCTTCTTTGATCGGTTAAGAACGCACCGGGATTTCTTCTGCGCTAGGAATGGGGAGGATTTCGTGGAAGAGACGGAGTCACGACGACGCAGATTTATCTCTCCTCGTTTTCGTACGCGTTGATCGAGACGGAAACACGACGACAGCGAACAGTTTTGGTATTCATTGGGCTGGGCCAATCAAGCCCATACTGTACATAAAGAATACAAACATCAACCCATGTTAGAGATACATAGGGGACCTCAGGATTTAGAGGGACTTATGTTCAAATTTCAAATTTACAGGGTAAAGATGCCATTTGCTAACTTGTCCAGCCTGTATAATTCAGATAGAAGATCAGTTTATGAATTAGCTGCTATGTATTAGCTGCCACCATAAAATGAATTAGCTGCTATGTATTCAGAATCATGGCTTGTGCGGAAGGTAACCGAAGCATGTTTATGAAGATTCAGCTTAAATTATGAATCACAGTGGCCTATGTATGCCCTGTGACACAGTTTGATCAGTATTGGCATTCAGTATCACTGCAGAATGTGTTTGCTTTTAACATACTATTGTTACATTTAGTGTTGATTTGCATTTTAACCTACAAAATAGAAGTGATGAATTCTCCTCGTGATCAATCGTGAATCGCAATCCTGTTCACTTGCGCTAGCACTTTTTGATATATCTAAAGACTGGTGTGACGAGTTACGTGTTTGCAGTATGGTATTGGTACATTGTGAGCATCTGATTATATCTGTACTCAAGCTATTGTGACAGTTAAGATCGGCATCGAAGTACAAAGGTAAAATTTAATTACAAAACTAATTTCCAAAAATTTGATTTCACCAAATGGCTGTCGCTTTTTTGTTACAGTTATTCGGCAGGTTGGTAGCAGACCCTTTTACTACTTCCCATACGAGTGCAGAAGCAACGTGAGTATGGCATGATGTTGACAGTAAAAACGTGTTTTGGGGAAAAGGGTACTAAAGCTTTATACAGGTTGTAAGTGATGCTACGCATCCGGTAACTGAAATCCTGGCCACACAACATGGAGATCTCGTGGTTGCATCGGGCGGTCACGCTCGACAACAAACAAATGGAAGCAAAAAGAAACCAGACCCGCCCCACACAACCCTCATCCTCCCGAGTCCGAAGTGCTTCAGGATTCCCCTCCGCCGCCACCGCTCCGGTAGAGCTCGTCGTCATCGATTCCGCATCTGGGCTGCTCCACTATTGTCGCGGCTTCAAAAACTGCGACTGGCACACGCTCTCTCCCGGCCACGGACTTTCTCGGCCGACCTCCTCCCTCGAAGTCAGTTCCCATCTCCGCCTTCCCTCTTCATCTTCCTCCAATTTTACATCTTTATTTGCATTGCCTCCTTTCTCCGGCCGTCGCTCTTGATTCCTTGATTTCCTTTAGATACATGTGTTGTCTATCGCTGTTCATCTCTTTGTTCTTAACTTTTCTTTCAGGGTTCGTTTATTATTATGTTGGATGATCAATCGGGCTATTCTTTTATATGATGGGAAGATGAATATTCTCTATTAGTATTTTTTCTGTTATTTTAATGATTAACAATTTCCCATGGTTCTAAACGGATTTACGTTACATTTGTGGCCCGACTAGTGATGCATTGGTCCGATCAATGGCCTGGGGCTTTGGCGGTTCTTCATATTACATTTAAAGGACTAGAATTTTGATGGGATCGGTATGTAGCAGTGGGTATTTGTTAGTCCAAGCTTGAACTGACACTTGGGTCGTCTAATTTTTTGGACGGTTTGGTCCAATTCACTGTTCCTTAAGTCTATTCAACGGGGTCTTATTGTTTGATTCAGTTTTTCTTCCTATTTATTTAGGGTTATCCTTGTCCGTCTCTATTTTGTTTATATGTACCTTTGCGTGTTCGTCTGCCAAGGGTCAACCTCTCTGAAATCTCATATGATCCCTTAAGGACCTACAAAAGAGATGATGGATAGAGAAAATATTCCACTCGGCATTCACAAGTAATTATTTCAATAAACACGTAAATTACAAATATAGACTTTGTAAGCTTTGAACGGTCACACAACAAATAGTCCAAGATAGTCCACTATAGACTAACCAAAATGAGGCTGCTAAGCCTACTGCTAGCCCTCTACATGTTGTGTAAAGTATAAAAAAAATCAAAAGACATGAACATACATGAGTATTATATCCAATACCTCATTTATAGTTTTGTCTGTGACAATCTCCCCAACTTATTCCTTCGATGTCCTTGTCGAAGCGTTTGCAGACACTGCATATTTGCTGAATCTTCAATTTTTTGCTCTAGTTGCAACAATGAACAATATAAATGATTTTTGAGAAGTAATTAGAAATAGTTTCAGAAGTACCTTATTGTAATTTTTCAAACTCGGCTCGTAAAACTTGTAATCGAAGTTTTTTTACCTTATCGACACCACCGAATGCTTTTTGAAGCATTTTCCAAGCATCCTTTGAAGTATTTGTTGGAGCGATGATCTCGAACATTGTATCATCAAGCCCTTGGTAGATCCTGAACAAAGCTTTTTTTCTCTTCTTCCTTCTTTTTTTGAGTTTTTTTCTTCCTTCTACATTCATTTCTCCTTCTTCCGTTGGACTTGGTTCAACAAATCCATCTTCTACAAACTCCCATACATCTTGAGAGCCTAGAAGAACTTTCATTTGGATGTACCATATGTCATAATTCTCTTTTGTCATTCTGGGAATCTAGAGTTGGATGATACTTGAGGAAGAGGTCATAGTTTAACATACGCTCTGAGAAAGAGTGGGAGAAGCTTCAATCTTCTATATTTTTGTCAAGAAAAACTCTTAAAAATTTCAAAAACTCTATGTATCATGACCCAACATATAGGGTTTATATAGTCCCCAAAGATACATTATATTAATTGTATTCAAGATGAATTATTCTCTTTCAAAAAACCTTTTCAAGAACTAATAACCAAATTGACTTATCCTTTTATAGACTTTTAATATAATTTTTCTTCTTGATGTAATGAATCTCCCTCTTGAAGCAATGAACCTTTTTATTGATGAAATGAATCTTTGACACTTGAATAAAATAAGTTTAATTTCAACAAGCCTCATTATAGTTTACAGGGTAAACCCTTTAATAACGCAACTACATCACTTTGGTCAAACAAGTGCTATTTTGACTCAAAGTCTCGATTATACTTGGGTTTAAGATTGCTTCTTAATGCTATCATATATTTATTATTTTAAGACTTTGATTTTTTTTTTTCCAAAGCAAGCCATTATCTTCCAAAATTCATTTAGATGACGATCACATATAATTGGGAATCATAAGTATATAATTGGGAATCATAAGTTCAAAGGTAAAATAGTGTCCATCTTGAATCCCAAACACAATTAATTTGAGAGATCCAAATTCACATTTCTACCGCGTTAATAATTTAACGAACAATTTACAAGCTTGAATTGATTTCCCATGTCATATCCTCCACTTAGGAAAACACACATTTTAGAACCCCACAACAGTCTTATGCACAAGCCGCTATCTTGACTCCACCGTCTCCATCATGTTGATGTCGTGTAGAAATAATCATGGTAAGTGTAATCAAATCAAATAATTAAGTTAGGAATTAATTTGTTTCCTCACTTACCATTGTAATTTAGGAAATCTTAATCTATTTCGTTGTTTGTTAATGCAAATTAGGAAATAACAAAAATAAAAATAAATTTCCTTTAATCGAGGCTCACCTCCTCCTATTTAAGGGGAGGGATTTCTCTCATTCGTTCCTCACTTAGCCGAGCCCAACAGCGGGCCGAGCCCAACAGCGGGAGAAACGAGAAGTTACACCCTGCTGATGAGAGGTAGGTTTCCCTGCCTTTTTTAAATATAAAAATTTTAATTTTTATTTTGATTCTTTAAATGTTGAAAGTTTTGTAGTTTGAGAAATATGTATCAATTCTTTAAATGTCAAAAATTTTATTATTACATTAAAGTAATCAGTTAAAATTTTTATAATATTCTTTGACCCATATGAGCTGCTCCACTGTTGTCGCGTCTTCAAAAACTACGACGGGCACACGCTCTCCCCCGGCCATGGACTTTCTCGACCGACCTCCTCCCTTGAAGTCAGTTCCCATCTCCGCCTTCCCTCTTCATCTTCCTCCAATTTTACATCTTTATTTTCATTGCCTCCTTTCTACTGTCATTGCTCTTGATTCCTTGATTTCTTTTATATACATATGTTGTCTATAGTAGATGTTCAAACCTAAACTCTAAACCCTAAATCCTAGCTCATAGAATAAGGTAAACAATGATAGAAAATCACATGAAATCCAAAACAATATGAAAACTTCAGACTACCTTGCACTACTCGAGCGCCAATGTGATATGCCTCGACGAATATGCTGCTAACTGCTAAGCTATAATCCTAGCTCATAGAATGAGGTAAGAAATGATGGAAAATCACATGAAATAACCCCTTATTGCCATGACACAAATAAAAGAAAGGTGACGTTTGATGTTCGAGAGGTCACAAGAGTCAATCTGAGTACCGGAGTATTGATAGGAGTCCTGTGGGTTCAATCATCTCCATCCATGGTGTCATTGTCGTACGTTATCTCTAGCCCTATCTTTCCTAAAATAATAGCATAAAAAATGCATCTATGTGCACCTCTTGCACCCAGTAGAGGTCAGGTTGCTAACTTATATGTTTGATATTTTAGAAATATTAGGGAAAGGCTTATGTGCTCCAGTAAGGTTACTCTACAACATGGATAACCAAGGTTTGAGTCTTGAAAACACTCTCTACTTATCGAGGTGAGGCTACATACACTACTGACATTGGAAAAAGTCATGCACTAGGTTGGCTATTTTAACATGCAAGAAGAATTGCTGGCTTCAGCACAGGTACCCTAATTGTTCTGTTTCCAATAGCCAAGAACCCACCACCAGCTCACTGTCAGAAATTACAGAAATTAGTCCACTACATCTATCCTCCAATGATTCATTCTGAAGTGCTCTTCATTCCTCTGTTATATCAACTTATGATTCAAACATGATAAAATGCCAATTACCACGCCAAATTCCCATGTCAAACCACATGAACAACACTTATTTGTCACTGTAATCATACAATCATGATTTGTTAACATGCATTTCTATTCATCGCACAAAAAAAGCGTAACCTTCAACTGTGACAAAATAACAATTGGAATATGAAGAATTCAGAAAGATAACCACTTCTACAAGCAAAAATCATATACATACAAGGAATCAAATAACGCGGAAACCCCTCGATCCCAAGGGAAGATGACCCAGACGGAGACACATTTCAACAGTTTAGTCAAGAAGATATCCAAGGATTTCAAATCGACCTAAGCAACCCGAATCTCAAAAGCCAGAATCAACTATAACCATCAATAACCCATTTCTGATACTATGACTCGGTATGAGAATACAAAAAGAGGCCGTTTTGGGGCACGATTCGGATCCAGCAACGGTACGCGAAAAAAAGGAATCAGGCGGAAGAACTGACGCAGAAAGGAAAGGTTGAAGTGCAGAATGAACATTCGCACCTTTGCTCTTATTGTCGAGGTGACGCTCTCGAACCTTCTCCGATCTCCGAACCCTCTCTCTCGCGCTTCGAGCCGCTGCGCTTTCCGGAACAATAGGAGGGAGGCTTTCGTCGGGTATTTATGGAGCTCACGGCCTCAGAAACCCTAATCGAGGATAACAATTGATTTCTAACTTTCTAGTATATTATTCAATGACGTCGATATAATCCCTATGTTCCGATACTATACCAGTCTTCTGTGATAAATAAATCATTTATCTAAACGAGTTGGAATACAGTAAAAATATACAACCATTGATGTTCTACAATGAGTAATTCTATGAGCAAAATTGTTCACAAGAATTGCCGAAGCAGATTAAACAGAAACAATTTAACTAAATGAAGAAAGCTTGTTATATCCTTAATGCTATATATTGTCTAATTGGTGCAGGATTTGTTTGCTCTCAGACGCTGCCTATACTGTATGAGAAATATGAAGATCAAATTGATGGCTTTCTATATAACCTCCTCGGGCAGTTCCAGAATCACTATAGCAAGCTGGATGTGAGTGTGCTGAGTAAACTATCCAAAGGAAATCTCAGATCAAAGAAGAATGACTAGAGTCCATCCTTCTTTGGTTCATCTTGTCTTTTATTGTGTGATCGACATGCTGTATCGCTGTCAAATAAAGATGAAAACCTCCGCCACTATTGTGAACACAATAGCAGCAATTATGTGCATAGTCCTTTTGCCACCGAATGCAGGTTTCTGATATCCCAACTGGTTGTCAAGCAATTATGCAAACAGAGCATGATGTTCTTTAGGTCAATTCCAATGCATTCTAAATGTCTCGTTGAGCATTCTTAGTTGATGCTTAATCTCAATGATCAAAGTTTGGAGGTTTTTGGTTTCTAAGTTAATACTCTTTTTTATCATAAAAACCAGCACTGCTCTCTGCTTGCCTGTGATCTGACAAAAGCCTTAACAAACATAATGCTGCACTGCATTGATTCTCCCAAAACTTCTCAGCATGCTGAAGCATTTTAGTGGCACAGCCAGGCAAATGAATATAACCAATTTCACAGGTAATCTGCATAGTGAAAGTTAGCATGGAATGTTTCCTCTGTTCATGCATTCTCCAGAGCCCAGAAGTTCAAGATTTGAACACATGCGGATGACAGTAGCAAATTTTCTACACACAAGCAAATAGCCAGAAACATGGAAGGAGATCTTCTATGTTACGGTCATTATTGCTTTCGGCTCCATTTTCACAGCTGCATTCAAGTGAAAGAGTTCTTGATGTAGCAATTCTGAAAGATCTGCTTGCTTGACTTGGCAGGCCACCTGCTCCAACCCTCCATTCAAACTCGAAACTGGTTGTTTGATTGTTGTTGCAGCATTAGATAAATGACTGGAACGAGTCAGTAAAGTATAAACTGAGTGAATATGATTAGTTCAATGCACCTGTAGATGTCAATGTTCATCACCATGAAAAATCCACAGCAATTGACTAGGCCTTTGTCTCTCTTTAAATGGAAACTGTGATCCCAAAAGAGCTCTTATTTAAAGTCACAACTTGGGTTTGATGAGAGTGACTCCTATGTCCGATAACTTTTCTTCACAGCTAATGGATGACATTGAAGACCAGATTCTATCTAATCCATTGAAGAACTTTTGAACTTTGACACCATATTCAACGCATCTACTATGTTTTCTTTGTGAAAAATTGAAGTTGATCCCTTATTTAAATTCAAATAATATCTGTCATCTGTGCATTTCAATTTTTTGCAATGTGTGGCTATTCCTAAATCATCTTTTAGTCTGAAAAATAATTTTTTTTCAGACCTATAACTTATATACTAATCAATTTGGATGTCTCAGTAGAGACGAAAATAATAATCGAAAGGAAGGTAAATGACCACCGTACACTATGCAACGGGACGTGACATCTAATGGCGGATGGCTTGTCGTCTCCTTTCTCGCCGTATGTTGAGTTGTGTGTGGCATGAGTTGCTCGCCTGACGAGATGCATCAGACTTATCTTTCGATGTTTCCATGGCGATCTTGGCCGAGTGGGATTGGCAACACTACCTTCTCGACTTCGTGCATGACAACAACGGAGATTTCAGACTGATGGCAGAAAGGACAGGCGGCTGTAGCTGTGGCTGTGGCTGTGGACATTACTCACACAGTCTACGAGAACCCTCTTCACCTCAAACCTTATCCCTCGGTATGTGGATCCTGATGAGGTAGACACTGTTCTTGCTGTCTTCCAGATTGATACTGGTTATAAATGCAGTGATCCGAAACTCGACACTGAGCATCAAAGACTGCAAACTGTTTAGGTTCATCTTCATCTGCTTCGATTGGTGGATGAGATGTGACCCTGCCATACTTCCTTGCAGATAAATCCTTCTTTCTCGACTTAGCAAGAAGAATGACTCCTGAACAAATCTGCATGTCGCCATCAACGTCAACAAGCAACGTGGGAAGGCTGATGGGAGCGGGAAAAAGAATGTGGCATGATTCATCCCCTCTCCCTGCAACCTCCAATCTATGCCATTCTATTGCTCCCCTTTAAAGTTGACTTGGCGAACCTATTCGTACAACACCTAATCCCCCCCTAGCCTTAATACATCCCATCCCATCATTGCTTCCATTCTGTGGCTTGGCGGCTCTCATGAACGCCACCATGAGCATGTTGAGCATGGTGGAGGCGAAGCTGCCTCCAGGTTTCAGGTTCCACCCGAGGGACGACGAGCTCGTCTGCGACTACCTCGCCGCGAAGGCCGCCGGAGGCAGCACCGAGAGCAGTTCCATGATGATGGTGGATGTTGATCTCAACAAGTGTGACCCATGGGATCTTCCTGGTATGATTTCTTTCCCCCGTATAACATCATTTGCTGGTGTAGCATAGTGTTGTTTCCGCTTGATTTCACATGAACCAGCTGGTGTTTGTTCTTGAAAGCGCACAGTTTGATCCATCAAAAAGCATTCTGTAGACAATATTGAGTTTGCTGCACCCTGCCATGGCTGCCATATCCTTTAATTCGTATGATTTCTGAGAACATACAGAAATTTTTGTGTGCTTCCTTTCGTTTTTACTTCTACTAATCCCAGAAGAAGGTACATTTCTTGTTTTATGTCTTTCTTATCTCTTCAGCTCAATCTCCATGCTTCCCCTTTCTGGCTTTCCCAACAGTGGAAAATATGCTTCTGCCAAACTTGGCCACTTTCTAACCTCTTCATGTGTTCTGTTCCTGCATGATTGACTGCCAGAATTCCGTGGATTGTATTCCTGCTGCCCATGTCTATCTGAAATGAACCAAAATCCAGAAGGAGAACTTTTTAGCCTCCTCAAGCCAAAGATTATTGCTTGTCATCTTCTCTAATGTCATGTTGCTGAAGAGTTCATCACTCTGGTTTTAAGCAATCTCTATCATGGAGTTAGGTTCATTTCCGATGCCAAAGAAGCCATGGAGTGCTTGCCTTGTCTCTCTCTATCTCCATCAAACTTGAGACAACTTCATCTTGCATCAAAGTCCATCAGATCATTTTTCTCTGCCAAACAATACCAAGATTCTGATAGATTTGATGATAAACTTATGAAACCAGTGAACCGTTCAGTTTCCACTGAAGTAGATTGTTTCCGTGGATCAGCTGCTGCATGTGTTGGGGGCAACGAGTGGTACCTCTTCAGCCTTCGAGATCTGAAGTACGCGACCGGGCAGCGGACCAACCGGGCGACCATGTCAGGCTACTGGAAGGCCACAGGGAAGGATAAACCAGTGACCCGAAAAGGATTGCTGGTTGGGATGAGGAAGACTTTGGTGTTCTATCAAGGGAGAGCTCCCAAGGGGAAGAAGACAAAGTGGGTTATGCATGAATTCCGCATGGAAGGATCTGATGGTGCTCCGAAGTTGCCTTTCAAGGTAGCCTTGTGATCTCAATTCTCATAGATCACAGACTGAGAAGAAGATCATCTTTTTTGCTGCATACTCTGTTCTATTATCACTATCTTTTCTTACCTTTTTTCTTATATTGGATCACAGAGCCACGAGCAGGTTTAAGGCTTACATTAGAGCTTTGTTGGAAGATCTGCAAGGAACTTAAATTCTTGACCACATAAATCCAGATGCATAAGTACATAAATTTAAAGACAACATGGTAAAAGTTGTTAATTTAGATTAAATCATAAATCTCTATCCAGAGATAGAACTATTTATGAAACTTGTTTAACTGTGGACACAGTGAGGTCCGATAAAAGTGGGATGATTCAGAAAAGGAACAGTGATAACACTTCAACTGCAGACAGAAGATATCTTGATAGATTAGTGGAGTTAAAGAACAGCTAGTGCTTATACATGACAATTTATAGCAGGCTATATCCTGGATAAAGTTCTTTTTTATGTATATGTCATTTTCCTTCCATGAGATAGACTCTTGAAAACTTCTTCAAGCAATTGCTGTATCCTTATTTGACTATATATTTGATTGATTTTGTATGTATAAAAAATATCTCAACTCCTATACAGTGATCTTTAACCTAATGTGTGAATGCTAAGTAGTCATCTCAATCACTCAACTGTCATAATAATAATTAATTCAAAGTACTTGTCCTGATGTTTCTGCTAATCCTCTCATCACAAGGACAGTGACACTTATTTCTTTGTGCATGCAGTCAGACTGGGCCCTGTGTAGAGTCTTCTGCAACAACAGAAGGATCTCCACCATGCCAAGCATGGAGTCAAGCCATGAAAACTCAGGTTCACAGTCCCTCTCAGCTCTAATGGACAACTGCATCACCTTTGACCAAACCCCTTTCTACTCAGAGGGTTTTGAGCAGGTGCCCTGCTTCTCCAGCCTATCTCCAAGCTATGTATCCCAGTGCCAAGACTTTGTCCTAACAAAATGCTTAGCTCAAACCGGTGGTTTGCCTGAGTTGAACTCTGGATTGAACCAGCTCACTGGTGACAGAAGGGACTCGAGAACAGTTCTGAACCACCTCATCAAGTTTGAGGGTGATCCAAAGGGAAAGGTGGTGCCACAAGGGGGTTTTGAGGATTACTTAACACACAATCGTCTGCCATCAACTTGGAATCCTTGAGGCTTGGTGAGGTCGGTGGGCAACTAGAACAGAAGATACCACCTACTTGTAGTCACTCATTAAAGTTGTCTACATGTATAGTTTGGTGACTGACTGTATTCATAGACACTGCATAATCTTCTATCTCCTATTATGAGATTTTATTATTATTTTTTGGGTGGACAAGTTTAATGGGCATTTCAGAAAAAGACTAATGTTGAAGGATAATATCTGGAGGGTAATGGAAACTGCACCCAATATCAGATGCTGTCTTGTTCTTGATTCTACATCACATGCTCTGTAGATCTGTTTAAGTTGTCTTCTCATGTAAAATTTAGTGTGATCAATTATGCTTGATTGCAGAATTCAAACTGCACATCAAGAACTGTGCATCTTAAATATTCCCCTCGCTATTGCAGAAAACACAACTGGATCTGGTCATTGCTTGTGCCATTGGCAGTGTCAAGTATTGCCAAGTTAGTAGATTCTAATCTTCAGACTAGTTCATAGTACCAGTCATATCAAGTATATTGTGGAAGTGATTGGTGGAACCTTTCATTTAATCTATTTCTCATTAGTTTATAGCTTAGCTATTCAATATTAATGTTTGATCTGAGATCAGAAATGCTGACATTAAAGCCACAGATAAGCTGGTCCTCCTTCATCAATCCATTTGTTTACAGTTAAACCATCAACTACAAGCTCAGATGTTGTAGGTTGATATGTTGAACAGGTGACACCCACATCCTACTTGTCTCATTTTAAATGGACTGAGATCACTCAAAGCAGCTGCAGGCCAACTTCTTCTGTAGGCAATAAAAAACACCACAACTAACATCTAAATCTCTTTTTTTCTGAAGATTGACCATAAAATAGTTTATAGCAATGATGAAGAAGGTACCAATCATTGAAGAAAATTCCACAGCTTTCCCTTGAATCAAAATGATGATAAGGTTGCTTCTCTTCCGTGGGACACGCCACCATGCCTACTAATATACTCTGTGCGTATGATGACATCAGAGTTTCCATGTCAGCAGCTACAACCAAAACAAGGCATACTGTGATGCAACAGATCTGCTAATTGTATCATTCAGCGGCAACAACGAAGAACCAACTTAGCTTTTTCTACGGAACGATGGGTGTTCAGCGCAGCGCAAAGGGAGGGAAAATCCCGCCGTTCACGGGGCCATGCACGGATCTTAATGCCACTAACTGTCCAAATCATGATGCCGCCAAAGAAGGACCGACTGCTATTGGTCGATGATGATGGCCAGAGAATGGGTCCCTTTAACTGACCAATCCTGTTATGCCATTCTGTTGTATCGAGAAAGGCAACTTCATAATGTCCCTTTATCTTTATATTTATTTCTAAAATAATTATTTTCTCATAGCTATGAAAGTTAACTATGAAATAGTATACTAATCATGTAATAATGGGTGGTGGGAAATCTATCATATGACGTAGTCACATTCGAGTTTTATTTTTTTCCTAATAATAATTTTCCACCCAATTATATCTATTATTTATTTTAAAATAAATTATTTTCTCAAACTAGTTAATAAAGTTAATTTCACCCATAGCAGTATAATAATCATATGACTAACGCATTGGTTTCATAGTGGAAAAAAGAAACACGCAAAGAAGAAAGCTCCAAACATGGAACGTTGTTTATTTGTGTTGTGAGCTGATACGACACACATCTAATGCATCATCTTTGTTGCCCACAACTTTTATTCCCTTGAAACTAGTCATTACGTTATTCGCCTCTAGCCACACTCTTCATTACGTTACATCGAAGTTCTGATCGCTTCCCTCTCGATCTTGGAAGCGAAGAGGGCCAGTTCATTTCCACGGTTAAACTTTAGCTGCATGGCCTCTTCTCTAGAGATGCGGTATGAGTTCATCAACACCTCCACCGGCATGTCACGGAAAGCCGATGTCTTCCCCACGAAATGGTTGACTATGGCATTGTCGTTGGTCTTGATGGAGACCCATTCGAAGCTCTCGCGTTGTGCCTGAATCGTCACCGCATAGTACTGCGGAACTACCAGTAGTTGACCCTGACGCAGCTCGCCATTGAATACGGTTTGGCCTCGGTGTCCCACCACCTGCACCCGGCTGCATCCCCTCAAGGCGTACATTATGCTGTGAGCATTGACATTCCAATGTGGCGACACTATGGCATTCTGCAAGCACACATAATCATCATATGTAATCAAAATTTTCGAGATCAGAGATGGAAGGTCGATGCTCATAGATATCTGTTTTATCATACCGGGCGGAGAAGTGCCCTCACGGCACTCATTTGAACGAATCTCAGAATTGGGAGCTTCTGGCTGTTGAGGGTGGTGATCCTTCCAGCGCGCGGATTGAAGTAGTCAGCACGCAAGGGGTCTCCAATGTTCTGCCTTATCTTCATGGTGCAGAAAGCCTCTAATATATTAGATTGACATCCCCTTCCCTCTTGGCATTCTTGTCTCACCTCTCTTTCTCGTACCAGCTGCTCACTCTTCCGTGATGCTTGTAGCACCTGAAGCCCACTCGTGACAAGGACTATCTCACCCCTCCTGTCGTCGGGATTCTGGATTTTTCTCACCAATTCCCTATCGACACCGAGTGCCTCTGCCAGTGGATCGAGCTCAAAACCGCTGAGCAGGTTGTTCCCCTTTATCTGCTGTAATCTCACTTCTATTTGGGAACCTTGCTCGACTAGTCTCTCCCTCCCAGCAAGTAGAAATTCCTATCATGGTATGTTTCTCAATTAAATTACCTTGGAAACTGTGATGCGTGAGATAATTAGATGGATGGATTCATTAAGGCTCACCCTATGCTGGCGATCCAGTTGATTGGCGCTGCTGCTTGTGTCGAAGGTGGTAATCGCGACGACACCTACTTCGCCAGTGTTGTAGCACCGATGAGAAACTCCAGCGGGCAACGCGATGATGTCTCCCTCACGGAAGTAGTGGATCCTCTGGTGCTCGTCTCGGAACCTCTGACATCGGCCTGCCGTCTGTTCCCATTGTTGTTCGGTTTGCTGGAAGGATTGGAACGTCTCTGGGCATCCAGGGAACACTGTTCCAAGGATTCCCCTTCCTGCATCCACCATGGACCATCGTCGAGCTTTAATACAATATATATGACATGGAATTAAATCGCCATATTCAAAGAGCACGATGTATATGCATGAACGAGCCTTGCGCAATATAGACGAGGCGTGGTGCACTGGAAAAGGATGGCAGGAGAAGGCCTCTCGGTTGGATGGTATGACGACATGCAGCCACGCCCACACACTGGAGCTGCTCATTGTACTGGTAAAAATACTCTGTGTAGCCAGCTTCCGAGGGCACACGTCGGGTGAGCTCAAGGGTGCTTAGCTTCTCGATTTTGCATTGGCTCACGCGGCTGTAGCGATGCACATTCATCCATGGTTCACCGGCTCCCTGCTGGCCGAGGCCAAGCTGGGCTCGAGAGATGTGGCAGAAGAGGAACAAGCAAAGAGAGAAAGAGAGGAGAATGGAGGTGGAGGTGGCCATGGCTTAGTGTTCTGCAGAAGGAACGGGGAGAGAGTGGTGAAGGGGAGTGCAGAAGTGGGAGGGCATTTATAATGGGTTCCTTTAGAGGGTTGTATGGAGTTTGGTTGGGAGGTCACGAGGCTTCGCATGGGTTCTCGTGTCGCCGCATGCAAACGACTGGTTTGAAAGGGAAGCACAGATGCTTGGGTTTGGTAGGAAGGGGACGATTTCGGTTGATAGCCCCAACTGCATGCTGCGAAGAAAATGTGCAGCAGAGATATCTTACTTGGTTTCCAAAATGTGGAAATGATTAGTGGAACCTTTCATTTAATCTATTTCTCATTAGTTTATCGCTTAGCTATTCAATATTAATGTTTGATCTGAGATCAGCTAACAACAAACCTGACCATCAGGAAGGGTGTGCGTCTCTTTAGGCCATGTTCTTTGGGTCTCATCAAAGGCAACTTGATCTTCTGCACACCGTGCATATTGCTCCTTCAACTTCTCAACCTCAGAAATGTCGATGTTCATTAAGGTATTGGATTTGCGAAGTTCTTGTGTTAGTAAGTTAGTCAAATCAATTCTCCCAATTTGAAACCTTTTTGAGGCTATGTGCTGAACAGCACCTTCACAAACTGGTGCAATATCTGTCAAAATCAGATGGAACATGTCAAAAATAACTTTTGACATGTGTACAGTTCTGTATAAATAATTAATCAACTCCAGTAGATAGGCAGAACTATAAGATCTTATAAGCACAAACCACCCATCAAGTCTAGCAAGAAGTCTTAAGATGTTTAATATGTAAAAAAAAAATATAAAGAGTTGCTGCATCAGCTTAAAAGTGAGGAATCTATAACAAGACTTCCAAACTCTACTCAGCCATTTAAGAGGCCTCACTACAAAAATACCTAATGTATTTCAAGATTGAAAAGAAATAAAGAGGGAAAAACATTTCAGTCTTCTCCAGTTATCATTTCATGTGTATTGAGAAGTTAGGCCAAGATTGAAAAGACCCCACCAATGCTGGATATGGGATGGGCAATATGCAGATTTATCCATGCATAGCGAGTAGTTCCATGATCTAAATCATAACACGCATGTTGGAATGGAGTAGGCACAGCACTGAACAAATGTCCACTCTAACAGTCTCTAAAGTGTTATAAAGAAGGAAACACATCTTTCTATAAATTGTTACTTCAGATCAAGTTATCCCAGCGGAAAAGACATGTCCAGTAATAGTTTGAGATCAACCTATATGATGATAAATTTTTTAGCATCACATCAATGTGACATCAGTTTACTACACAATGAAGGTTAGTTATAATCTTATTGGCATCACATCAAAAGAATGGTTCGGAGTTGATGAAGGTTCGTTGTGTAGTAAACTGATGTCAGAACAATGAAATGAGGAGATAATTTTTTAGCCATTGCTCTACTCCGAACCATTCTTTTGATAATCATTCCAACGTGTTTCAGATATAGGAACATGTGAGCCTTCCATGCATTGGCCATTCTTAGGAGCTTTTCCTGGTTTAAATTAACCTTCTAATGAATTTATTAATGTAGTTATAATTTATCTACTTGAAAAATGATTCTAGCTAATTGATGTTTGTATTGACTAAATCGTCTTAGCGAAGAAGTTTCAATACCCAGTGTTCCAAAATTTATCATCATATAGGTTGATCTCAAACTATTACTGGACATGTCTTTTCCGCTGGGATAACTTGATCTGAAGTAACAATTTATAGAAAGATGTGTTTCCTTCTTTATAACACTTTAGAGACTGTTAGAGTGGACATTTGTTCAGTGCTGTGCCTACTCCATTCCAACATGCGTGTTATGATTTAGATCATGGAACTACTCGCTATGCATGGATAAATCTGCATATTGCCCATCCCATATCCAGCATTGGTGGGGTCTTTTCAATCTTGGCCTAACTTCTCAATACACATGAAATGATAACTGGAGAAGACTGAAATGTTTTTCCCTCTTTATTTCTTTTCAATCTTGAAATACATTAGGTATTTTTGTAGTGAGGCCTCTTAAATGGCTGAGTAGAGTTTGGAAGTCTTGTTATAGATTCCTCACTTTTAAGCTGATGCAGCAACTCTTTATATTTTTTTTTTACATATTAAACATCTTAAGACTTCTTGCTAGACTTGATGGGTGGTTTGTGCTTATAAGATCTTATAGTTCTGCCTATCTACTGGAGTTGATTAATTATTTATACAGAACTGTACACATGTCAAAAGTTATTTTGACATGTTCCATCTGATTTTGACAGATATTGCACCAGTTTGTGAAGGTGCTGTTCAGCACATAGCCTCAAAAAGGTTTCAAATTGGGGGAATTGATTTGACTAACTTACTAACACAAGAACTTTGCAAATCCAATACCTTAATGAACATCGACATTTCTGAGGTTGAGAAGTTGAAGGAGCAATATGCACGGTGTGCAGAAGATCAAGTTGCCTTTGGTGAGACCCAAAGAACATGGCCTAAAGAGACGCACACCCTTCCTGATGGTCAGGTTTGTTGTTAGCTGATCTCCAATCTTACTGTCATGAATCTGCATCTTAAGTTCATCTTCTTCACTATCTCCCTTTTCTCTCCGTCCCACCTTAGGATTATGTTTTCACATGTAGTGTTTGTCATGTGTTGCATGGTATGCACAGGTACATATACTCCTGTCTATAAATGTCTCTCTCCATTAAAGTTGTTTTTCACAAAGGTATTTGCATACTATAACTATTGGACGGGAGGGCTATATTGTTGGGGAAGCTCTATTTCAACCATCAATTTTGGGCTTAGAGGAGTATGGGATAGTTGAGCAGCTGGTTCGCAGCATCTCAAGCGTTTCTTCTGAGAACCTACGTCAACTACTTGAAAATACCATGCTTTGTGGTGGTACAGCATCTATGTCTGGTATGAATTTGTACTCTTTGGATGTTCTATTTTCGGAATTTTTTTTCTCATGATAGTAGTATTGGTGTAATAGTAGTTTTTCGGATAACTTGTCCAATAAATGTACCATGCATATTGCAAGTTAAATTTCTCTTTGTTCATTCTTGCAAAATGCTCGATTCTACATAATTGAAGAATGAAAATTAGAAGAACATTTTTAACCTTCTTTTTTGTTCTTACATTTTCGGAGCTTCTAGTCTTGACACAAGAAGCACTACAAATAGAATAATTATTTGTATATGGGTGACCCTAATCATATCATCAGTGAAAGTAATGTGGCTTGACACGACATGTATAATATGGGAAAAGAATTTCAATTCATTCAATCTATCTATGATAGTATGATTTTCATTATCATCTCTTTTCCTTTTTTTATAGACTCCTCAATTATAAGAAGAAAGAAAAATAAAAAAGTAACCCTTAAACTAGTGTAATTTATTCAAATGAGAAATAAATTAAAATATTCTACATCATCCTTTCTTTATACTTGAGAACTGATACTGAAGTTGTAGCTCTAACATTACCAATGCAACATGCAGTGCCCTATGAGTGTTATCTTGCAGTCAGGGTTCTTATGCTCCAATTATCATGTGATCATAAAGCCCAGTTGCCTCGGAATGAACAAAGGCTAACATGTTTACTTCCTCAGGTTTTGAAGAGCGGTTCCAAAAGGAAGCTAATCTATGCTCTTCATCCATTCGACCATCACTTATTAAGGTATCTGCTATACCTTTGTTCTCTGTTTCCACCTTTAATGAGGCAAAATTTCAAAATTCCATTACAGAGTACTTTCTTCTAATCCTTTGTTGTTCTTTCAGCCACCAGAATACATGCCAGAGAACTTATCCAAGAATTCAGCCTGGATGGGTGGTGCTATATTGGCTAAAGTTGTTTTCCCTCAAAACCAGCATGTCACCAAGGGAGATTATGATGAGACGGGACCGGCAATTGTTCACAAGAAGTGCTTCTAGTTGTAAATTGCCAGCATAGTATAGGCTGCTATCTACTAATCCGCATACGTGCTAATCAAGATTATTCTATTTGTAGCACTTATGTTTTCGCAATTACTTTGGCAATTCTAGAAAGTAGAGACAAGCATCTGATTCTCTTAAGCAGATATCCTCCTTTCAGGTAAAATATCTTATGGGAAATGAGTGTGTGCCAAAAGGTAAAGCTCATTCAAGATTTGGCTTGCTCTTATGAGACTGAACGAGTGTACAACATTCTACTAATCACCCGGAATGGGTTACATGCTCAAATATTTAGCATGGACTAGGTATTATGTTTGCACATTGATTTTTGTTGATTTAATCTGCATACTGTTGGATGATGCGTTTTTGTTGGCTTGTTTATTCTTGTTGATTTAATTCCCAAGATCATATTGAAAAATATAAAAATGAAGGGTTGTGTTAGGTTACTGTTAATCAATGGAACATGGATCTTTATGATTTTTGTTGTCGTTATTGTACTCTTGGATGATGCATTGATGCTCTTATTTTTTAAAGCAGAAATCAGTGGTGTATTGTTTTGTATAAAGCTTTTGACCTCCAAATAGTTGGGGTATTATGAATTCTCATTGCCATGTACAAGTTCTTAAAGAAAATTAGAAATGAACTTGATTATTTTTTATTTATTTATTCCTTCCGTTCAAACATTATATAATATGCATGCTAGATTCTTACAGTAGGACTTGAACTTCTAACCCCTATCTTGACACCAGATTGACTAGGGACAGATTAAAAGTATTTTTTTTGTCATAAATAAATGTGTCTGTATATGAAGACAAACAAGACAATTGTACAGGACACTGCTAAAATATGACACTTATTATGTAAAAAACATCAAAAATCTAACAATGACTAGTGTTCTGATTAGCCACTATGGAAGGGACTGACAAGGGTTGCATTCATCCCTATCCCTGCCTTTGGCACTAAATCTTAAGCTGCTAAACTACACATCCAAGGACAATAGTGCAAATCCCCAGAGATGCTACCACAGCATAGGAAGAAACAAAACCAACAAGTAGAGGTACAGATCCTTTCTTGTGCATTGGATCACACAGATAGATTTGTCTTACTCTTGTGGGTATCAGCTGTGGAATCTTAGAGACCAGAGTTGACTCAAGGTAAGTTACCAAGAAAGTTCTTCAGCAACCTCCCATTGTCATAATGTTCTTGAGCAAACTCCCATTGTTATATGTGCATCATTCTTTAGAACACATCATGAGCTGTGTTAACAATGGGAGTAATAGCACTGTCTTCACCTCTTTTAAGAGGTTAACCCACAGTAATAGCATTGTCTGACTGAATCTTTATTTTAGCATAAGGTTACTACTACTTTCCAGATGCCAGCAACAAATACCTGTTAAGAGATTAAAGTAAGTTACCAAGAAAGTTCTTCAACAACCTCTCATTTTTGTCTGTGCATCACTCTAGAGAACACATCATGAGCTATTAACACAACATAATTCAGATTAATAACATTTGTGTGTGTTTGTTTGTAAGTATATGTAGATAGATGGTTACTACTTCCCAGATGCAGCAACCTGTCATTGCTATCTGCACTTCATTGTTTAGAACACATCATGAGCTGTTAGCACAGCATATTTCAGATTAATCACACTCATAAATAAATAAATATATATATATATATATATATATATATATATATAAAGATTCAGTTAATCTCCTTTTGGAGGTGGACTTATAGTAATACAATTTTTTTAACTAAATATTTTATATTAGCTCAAATTTACTATTTCTCTGGTGCCACCAACAAGTTCATTGATTATGATTTGTTAGGTTTCACACACATTTATCCATGTGATGAGCAGCCATGCATCCTTGTCCTATTCACCAAACTTTTATGGTGCATGGTCTCTGTTTCATATTTTAACTAAGACTCCTGTTTAGGTCAGATGTGCTAATATCAAACACAACATAATCGCATAACGCACCCACACACACATTTCATTGCTGCATATCTCTTGCTTCATGTCTTAGTGGACCCTTGAATCACACACATCTTACTCCTCCCATTCTTTATTGATGTGTGATAACAATAACCTACTCAATTTTGATGTTTCAGCTGATTCCTTGATTTGATCTCAAAAAGGGGGGAAAAAAAAAAGCAGTCAGATTTATGGTTTAGAAGTTTAGATGGGTGTTGTTCTTGGAGAAGGTCTTGACCCGATGACCAGCCATATCATGCAGCCATAACGGTCCAAGAAGAGACCATATGCAAAAGAACTATTATTCTTTCGCTTAAATATAGTTGATGAGCACTGATACATGAATGCAATCATCATATGTTCAGAATAACTCTACTGGGAAATGTATAAGTAACTAGTATTAGTTTGCAGCACCATATTGATTTATCGTTGCCATGCATGCAGCACTAGCTCACACTATCTGTCTGCATGATGAACTCCCGTACAGATATTATCAAAGAAGACATTGTTAGAGCACTGATTACCTGTAGAAAGATACAGATCTCGTACATGCTCTCTCTCTCTCTCTCTCTCTGTATATATATATATATCACACGTTTACAGTATAAGATCAGTGCAGAAATGGAGAAGGAAATTAGTTGTCTCAAAAAAAACTATATAGCTGCAGGAAGATGTGAATCTATTACTATTCGTACACCAAAGGAATCCAAAAGCTTCAGCCACCTTGTAATCTTCATAACCGTAAATCATGGAGACTGTTTCTTCCAAGTGGGTGACAAACTAAACACGGACACCGAGCTCTTCTTATGCCATGTTGAGCCAACACAGGATGAGCTGTTGCTCCGTATCCAGTGGGAGGTTCATTAGAGTATCATCAGAGATGCAGATTCTCCTTGGGACTGTTTGTTTCATGCCCCTCTACATGTTGGATTTGCACCTGTGGTTTATTCGCTGTGGGATCTGAGACGACCACAGGTTGACGAAAGGTAAAAGGCAACTCGGAGGAAGTTTCCTTGGCGCTCATGCAGTGGGCCGTGGCTCGTCTTGCCAAACCTAGAGTTGCACCAGTCTTGTCACTTCACTCTCAGTGATGTGTTCATCATCAACTCGAGTGAGAAGTCAGCCTCATTGTAGTTCAGAGGTTAAACCCTTCAATAATGCAACTACATCACTTTGGTCAAACGAGTGCTATTTTGACTCCAACGCTCGATTATACTTGGGTTTTAGATTGCTTCTTAATGCTTTCATATGTTGATTTTTTCCAAAGAAAGCCATTATGTTCCAAAAATCATTTAGATGATCACATATAATTGGGAATCATAAGTTCGAAGGTAAAATAGTGTCCATCTTGAATTCCAAGCACAATTAATATGAGAGATCCAAATTCACATTTCTACCGCATTAATAATTTAGCCAATAATTTCCAAGCTTGAATTGATTTCCCATGTCATACCCTCCGCTAAGGAAAACACACATTTTAGAGCCCACAACAGTCTATGCACAAGCAGCTATCTCGACTCCACCGTCTCCATCATGTCGATGTCGTGCTCGTAGAAATAGTCATGGTAACGGTGACCGTAGTCGCGGTCGTCGTCGACGACGTTCGCGGCGTCATCACTTGCTTTAGCACCACCGTCGGGATCGGACCCTTCTTCCTCCACTCCTCCTTTACGAGCTCCTCAGCGAATCGATCGAGCTCGTCGCCGTTGGTCCGCTCCGAAGCTCAGATGGGCTTGCACGCAGCCTCGCTGCCTCGGCCACTCGGCCACATGCGCAGCCAACACGCAGCCTCGCTGCCTCGGCCACTCGGCCCCATGCGCAGCCAACACGCTGCCTCGCTGCCTCGGCCACTCGGCCTCGTGCGCAGCCAGCACGCAGCCTCGCTGCCTCGGCCACTCGGCCTCATGCGCAGCCAGCACGCAGCCTCGCTGCCTCGGCCACTCGGCCCCATGCGCGGTCTATCCGCCTACACCGAGCACCTCGGCCAATCACTGCCGAGATCTACCTCGGCGCGGCCCGACCGCCTGTCGTGTTCCTCGGCCGCGTGGTGCCCGAGGCCACGTCCTCGCGTCCTGCCCGCCTGATCGTGCTACTCGGCCGCATGGCCCTCGCGACCATGCCTGCGCGGTCTGCTCGCCTGCGTCGTGCTCCTCGGCAGCATGATGACCGAGACCACACCTGCGCGGCCTGCCCGCCTGCGTCGTGCTCCTCGCTTCCATCATCCCCGAGACACACCTGCGCGACCAGACCGCCTGCGTCGTGCTCCTTGGCTCCATGTTCCCGAGACAGACCAGTGCCGCCAGTACGCCTGCGTCGTGCCCCTCGGCTCCATAAACCCCGAGATACGCCTGTGCAGCCAACCTGCCCGCGCCGAACTCCTCGGCCATATCCATCGCCTTGCCCACCTGGGTTACGTCCCTCGGCCGCAGCCTGCCTGCGCCGAGTGCCTCGGCTCCATGCTTGCCGAGTCCACCACCTCGGTCGCGTAATGCCCGAGGCCGCCACCTCGGTCGCATAATGCCCGAGGCCTCCTCGGTCGCTTAATGCTCGAGGACACCCCTTTGGCTTCACGCCACCCGAGACACACCTGCGCGGTCACCCCGCCTGCGTTGTGCTCCTCGGCCCTCGGCTTTACGCCCCCCGAAACCACACCTGCGCGGTCACCTCGCCTGCATTGTGCTCCTCGGCCCTCGCCGGCTCCGTCGCCCCCGAGTCCAATCCTGCTCGGCCTCCCGACTGAGTTGAACACCTCGGCCTAGCGCTGCTCGAGATGCGTTCACGTGACCGACCCGTCTGCGGCGCGCCCCTTAGACCCGCATAAACAGCCCGCTTGAAGCAAGAAGCCATGCATCGGACTCCCCACACGCAAAACCGACGCACAGCTCCTTTTGGGGGGGGGCATATGATAGGGGCAAAAATGGTGATGTGACACGCCATGACAGCATCCCCCTGAGCGACACACTGCCCGAGGCTCGCCATACCCTGCAGCAGCTCGGCCTCCCACGCAGCCCCAGTGGCAATGTCAGGTAACATCAAACCTCCTCTATAAATACCCCTGAGTCCTAAGCAAAAGGGGGGGGGGAGGAACTCACTCAGACACAAAACACTCAGAGGCTCTTCTTCTGCCTCATCCACAATCCCCTCCACATCTTCCTCTAACTTGATCGTCGGAGGGGTCGGGCCGAGCTCCCGGCCCGACCTGTGTGCAGGTGCGAGACGGTGTCGCCTCATCCCGAAGCTGCGGCGGAGCTGCCTCCCGACCCGAACCGCCGACCCGAACTGCCGAACCGACCTCCCGACCCAAACCACCGTGCTCGGTCGCCGGGAGACCCCGAGGGACGCCGCCCGAGATCCCCGACATCCGGACCCCCGAACCGAGCCGCGACGGCCCCGAGGCCACGACTAAAAAAGTTACTTACCGTAACATACATGTTGCTTCCTCTTTTGTTCATATATATCATGGTGAAGGGCAGATGTCATTTAAGGTTCTTCCCCGCATTCAATAAAAGCTTAGCTACTCTTTCACGCAAAGGTCGGTGTTGAGCATTACTAGTGTACTTCGATAAGGAAGGAAGTCTTACGACTTGCACTGATGGCAGCTGAGCCAGTAAAGTGATAGAAAGTAATGTTTAGTATTGAGTTGAGTGTATAATTAAATAAACTCATAATTATGAGGGGTTTATTTTGCAGCACTAAGTTAGGTTCTTTTTGAGGGGTAAGTATAAGCATTACTATATTGCTCAAGAGTGAGTGAGAAGAAAAAACAGAACTTTTCGTATGGTAAACTTTATAGGAACATAGATTGACAGTTGATAGTACAGATTAAGAGAGCGTAGGTTGATCCTCCTATATTCTGCACTGATCGGGATCTTATCTACTGGATTCCTCATAAGTTTTTAGTTGGTTTAAAATTTTATTATTATCGACTTATCAATTATCCGATTAGATGAAAATTAAGGAGGTTTGGGGCATGAGGGTTATATGTGGAGGTAAGCTGATATAAATTGTGTATAATTCTTGAGAAAAAAAGGGAAGCAAGTTCTAGTAATTAAGAATGCTTTATTACACTTATACTTTATCTCCACTTTCAACAACTCGTGCAATCTCGTTGAGATGCCATCTTTTCTTTCTTGACATGAAAGATTCAAGTATATAGTCCACAGAAACGACAAAAGGTACAAGAACAATTCGATTACTTTGTGCAACATAGTGATGAAAAAAATTACTTTCCAGTTGATCCCAGGTGTACCTTAATAGATGCCGATATTATTCTAAATTTTGTTACATCTTGTATTCTTAAAAGAGATAATTTTAATCATATTTTTTCTTATTAATGTATCTAATAATATTTTTTGTATGGATTGTGAAGTTTTTGATATATGAGGTAAATAAATACATGGATTTTTGTGTTTTTCTTTTCAATAAATAAAGTACAGTTTTCAGGCCTAGTATTTCTACACAGCTCCAAGGAAGTAAATCTTTGACTTGGATTCATTTACTAATTAGTTAGATTTTCAAAATTTTGAAAAATTCTACACATTTCATACATAGATATTTTTTGTTGGCCAAAGTAAATAAAATATAATTTAGGTAATAGTATGATAAAAATGGATGAGTATAATTAAGATGAATGAAAAATAAATTTCTACAAAGTAAATTTTTTTATCTATGTTAGGTATATTATTTTTATAAGGAGACATTGACGAAGATATTGTTCAAAGCTAGATAGTTAAAATAGAGGGAGACATCAGGCTTTTATGTGATCATCATGTGCCCCTGAGAATAAAAGCAAAATTTTGGAAGATATTTGTTAGGCTAGATATGGTCAAAGAGTTAGGTGGTTTAAAATGACATGCAAAAAAAAACATTGTGGTTAGGATGAAAATATTAAGGTGAATGCATGGGATTTCTAGGAAAAATATGATAATTTTTTTCTTTCACAAATATGATAATTGTTGGCATGAGCATGACAGCATTCTTTAGTTGGCATTTTCCTGGCTATGTTACAGCATCATTTATAAATGTTATCAGCTTAATTACCAGCTTGCGCCGGTGACTTGATTACTCTTTTATTATTCTCTATGATGTGAACTGTACCAAAAGCTTCAAGCTTGATCAGGTCAAGTAGGTAGCTCTGGCTGATATACTTTAGTGGGTTGGCTTGAAATATACTTGAACATAGTTGAATAACAATTGCAGCAACCCAACTTTCTCTTTTATATATATAAAAAAAACATGCAAATGTTAGCTAATTCAAAAGAGAGTATAGAAAGTTGCATGCATGTGCAGCATGGTCTAACCTTATCCTCATCAAAAATACTTCAAATTAATGCCATTGAGAACTTTATTGACTCAATTTCAACCATAAGCATGCAATGAACATGACATCCTCTAGTGATTTATTTATACCCAAGAAATGTTCTTTGAAAGTGATCTATGTTAGCTTGCATACAAAGAAGAGTGCTCTGTTGTTCTGCATAAAGTAAGTAGAGAATGGCCAACTCTAAGTTGATTGAGAAGTAAAAGTGACATCTCTTCTAATTGATGACAATTGTTGCATGAGCAAGCATCAGTGTGGGTGGGTTATTATCAAGGTTATCATCATCTGTAGCATTAGTGTGTGCAGAAACTGGCTTTTGTGCCCCTAACGTCGTTGTTGGGTGTTCAGGATATCATATCTACACCACTTTACCCTGGACCACCAACTCTAGTTATTGTTCTTCCTATGTCTTCTGCTCCAAGTGCAATATAAAAGTGCTTCTTTTTCCCCTGGACCTATCTCTTTAACTTGTTCTAATCTGTTGCCAAAATTTCATCATTTACTTTGCTAGTGGAAGTTCAATCACATGTCTATCCTATTTCTATTTGTCACCAATAATAACTGTATTATGTGATGAAAATATTATGAGAAGGAATATATGCAAATGCCATGGAAATTGAAAGTTGCATTTATATGACATCAGTCTAAGATTAGTCAATTCCTACCGACAGTTCTCGCAGAAAGTACGTTCAGCGTGGATCATATCATGCCGCATCAGACGACAAGGATCATGCAGCAGTACAGTTATTGCGTCACTTCACTGTCCAGCCAAGCAATTCAATATGATCGAGAAGCAAAGGTGAGGTTACTGCAAGCTTGAGTACACCATGCTTGATTGTTTATAGCAGCAGGAGTTACTACTCCAGTTTCCTCTTTCTTGCTATTCCACAACTACACTACTGTGAGATCATTCATGATTAGCCCTTCGCCCTTTGCAATCCATCTCACATGTCTTGTCTCTTGCTTTGACAAAGTTTTCTTATAAATTTTTATGGGGGTTGCATGAAGGTCAGAACCTATAAAGTTATCTATCACTTTGAGCATGTTAATTGTGTAGGACTAGGATCTAGATTTTTCTGTTTTGATCGAGAGGAACTTCCCATTTAGACACTCTACTAATAACAAGCATAAACAAATCTAGTCATTTGACAGTGTTTATTGCATACTCTTATGAAACTAGTATGGACAGATCCAGAAGCACCATGCGTCTGGTTGTTTGAATACTGAATTGCTGTAGAGACGACACATGCCCCATATATAATGAATGACTTGGCCATATTTCCTTTTACATATCCCTAGTTGGGTTTGATAGAAATAGACAAAACCAAAAATTAAGAGTAGCCCTTTCCTGCATGATGTTTAGCATTTGAAGTTTTCCAAAAGTACCTCATAAACCTCCAGCGAGGATACTTATCGTTGATGTTTTCTACATCCCTCTGTTCTATGAATGTTTGTGTAAGGTTTACAAGTAACCTGTTATTATTTCAGGTACACCATGCCTGCAGTAAACATCAGTTCAAAGCATCAGAAGAATTTCTCTCCACCTTTGGCATTTGTGCTGCTACATTAAACTTCTTTCACCTACCACTGCTCTACTTTCCTAAGGTTAACACATCTTGTGATATATATATATATATATATATATATATATATATATATATATATATATATATATATATATATATATATATATATATATATATATATATATATGCTTTTGTATTTTAACTTGATCATACATCTTCCAATCCGTGGCAACACAATACATTATAATGACTTGCTCTGAGAGCTCAACATGATCTCATAAAACAAAGCTTTGTGGTGTTACCATGACCTTACACAGAGCCACGAGCTAAGATGGAGGACGGTAAGCTACTGTGGTAACTCTTTTAGATTGGGTTGTTTGACCTTCAATCTGATACCCTTTTACATTCAAGACTTTTTGTGTTTTCTTGTTAGTCATCATCAAATCTCCAAGAGATCTCGATGTCTGCTCCCATTCCATGAACAGCTGTCTTATTTGGCTGTGTCCCACTTTTTCTTATCTTTTTTTTTTCTTCCCATCCAATAATT
This sequence comes from Musa acuminata AAA Group, assembly GCF_036884655.1. Classification (NCBI taxonomy): domain Eukaryota; kingdom Viridiplantae; phylum Streptophyta; class Magnoliopsida; order Zingiberales; family Musaceae; genus Musa; species Musa acuminata. The sequence goes on from NC_088335.1 coordinate 6,723,441, forward strand.
TTCTTGATCTTGTCGAAAGATTCATGGCAGCCTTTAGGAGTGGAGGATCTGGCTATCCAACATCTCAAATTAAAAACTACTAGCTGTGGGCACAACCCTCTAACCAAATTTGACTAATTATGTCTCTCTCAAACATGAAAGGATGGCTTACGTAGCAAACACCGGTGGCGACAAGTTTAACAGCATGTCTACTGCCACATAAGATGATATGAATACGAACAGCAATACCCTATCCATTTGGTTATTGGCTTGTCTTTTCCATTTGTTCGTTGATTGTGAACTTCAAAATGTTGCACAACAGTGAGAACACAACTTAATTATGTTCTGCAAGCATAAACCGGATGATGAATGTATCTGAGGTTGTAGTTATTGCACGTAAAAGTGAGCTGACTGTTTTATGCACTCCCCACTTTGAGCTGCTTGTGGGCACTGAAGAAAGACCACCCCCAACAGCTTGACCTTTTAGCAGATTATGAATGATGCAAAATGGTAAAGGTCTTCAAGAAACAACCTGCTCAGTTCAGAAACCCAAACATTGACCGAGATAAGTTGTGCTTCAATGTACCAACTCAAAAACTCAAATGGAGGGGCCTATGATATTATAAGTTCCCAGAGAATTTTGGACCTGCATTATGTCAGCTAAGCAGGTAGGGCAGCTTCGATTTCCTGCAGCCGAAGGGTAACAGCTCTCTTGTGAGCCTCCAGCCCTTCCACTTCTGCCATCTTTGCCACATGCGGTCCAATGTTTTTGAGACCTTCCTCGGTTAAGGACTGCACAGTTATGTATTTGAGAAATGAGTTTAGTGACACCCCACTGTACATTCTTGCATATCCGTATGTGGGAAGGACATGGTTGGTGCCGCTAGCATAATCACCAACGCTCTCCGGCGTCCATTGTCCTAAAAAGACTGAGCCTGCAGTGATCCACAGAAGTTACTAGACAATTTTAGCAAAGAATTTATTGTCCTCAACAAATTTTAACTGTAAATGATGCTTTCCAACAGATGAGTTTCAATTGATTGGAGGACTGTTATAATACCAATATGCTCCAAAGGGAGTAATACAGAACTTCTTTCTCTAACATGTTGAAAACAATGGTTATAACCATAGCAAATTACCAGCATTCTCAATGAGACCCTCCCACCTTTCCGCGTCCTTGACGTTGATGATCAAATGCTCAGGTGCATACAAGTTCGAGAAGGAAATTGCCTGCAAAATACAATGTTTTTTGGTTCGTTCACAAGCAAACAAAAGGAGATAGAACTACACGATTTAGCAATCCAGTGTAAACTGATGCTTCTGCTGTAAACAAACCACAGCCCAGAGCATAGAGCACAATATTGTATACAGATCCAGCGGATAGCCAGGACTTTGGTATTAAGCTAAATATGCTCAGGCCCATATTTCCAATCACTTCAGATGATAAGGTCAATACTACTAGCTTCAATATAATACCAAAAGCTTCAGCAATGTCCTTGAAACTTCAACTGCACCTAGAAATAAGCCCATAGGCACTATGAAGTAGACTAGTTAACTTGATTTAGTATATATATGTCGTCGCATAAGTAATGGATTTAGAATCTTTAGTCTGGTTGAAACCATGTGGCATGCACAAGACAGGTATTCAGAACCAACCTCAACCATGTCTCTGGCAAACACAACAAAGCTATGACTCAGTGCTTTTGAAGCATACTCTCCTCTGGGAAGGCTAGCACATTGGTTGCTAACTTCAGCCTGGATAGCATCAATATCCACTCCATCTCCGGCAACGACAAGAACCACCTGACTATCTGGACCATGTTCTGCCTGTAAATTTAGTAGAGTACAAAAAGAAATAAGAACATCAAACCAAGAAAGTTTTAAATGCCAGTTTGATACCTATTTTGGAAACATATTGGACCATACAGTACCAGTAAACCAGGCTGTTTACGGACCTATACAACCCAGAATCATTAAATAAAATAATAGATAAATGAATAACATATGTCCTAGTATCAAGCTAAGCGTTTTGATACCGGCAGTTGGTCAGATTGGAAAATACTAGACGGCATATGCTAATCTGACTGATGCTTAAAACCTTGCAACTAAAGACCTACAGAGCATCAATTTGAAAAGTGAATTCATATAAATTTAATATATTTTTGGTTTGCTGGTCTTAGAATTTACTACATATGTCAACGTCTTTGACTTGGGATTTTCTGGAGCCTTATTCCAGATAATAGATGCCCACTACCTAAATAGTTCGCATATGAAAGAAACAACACAAGAAATAAAAAGAATATTCTCCATCAAACACATGCTAATCAATTGAACAATACAATTGCAAAGAGAATAAAGACCTGAGAGAGGAGATCTGCAGCTACATGAACAGGATTGGCATGCTTGTCAGCAATGACCAGAACCTCTGAAGGGCCAGCAGGCATGTCAATGGAAACCATTGCTTCACTGTTCTGCAGGAAAAGAGTAGTACACCAAAAAGCAGGTTAATCTCGGACCAACAAATTGGAAGGCTCTGCGGATCGACCGGAAACTGAAATATTGTCGCACCAAATCTCTGCTCTTATGATTAGGAGGATATGTCCAACCACAAATCTAAAGAACCATTTTAAGAGAAGAAACAAAACGATATCTTGGGAAATCAAAATAGAAGCTACAACATTTTAAAAAAGTTTATCTAAATAGATTGAAGATAGAATCAGGATTCAAAGACTATTACACAACAATTCTTACGTGTTCCATAATCAAATCCTTTCATTAGCAGTGATAGTATGATGCTGCCAGGTTCTTTGTCAGGGCTAGTTTTAACAATTTAGATTAAGAAAAAAATAGTTTTATTTAAAATCCATGTTAAATACAACTAATAGATGATATTTTGATTGTATCCAGGAGTCAAAATGATGTCAAATCTATAAAAAGTAGATGACAAGCATTAGTGTTACAATAGGACTTCTAAAATGAGAAAAAGTTGGGTAGTAATAAGAATTCTGTTACAGTTGACAAAAAGTTACAATATGGTTCTAGTAGTTCCTTGTCCACAAAATGTCAGCCCTCAGTTAGAAAGAGTCCTTAAGGATTCAAAATATTGAAAAAAGGATCTAGCTGAAGAAAACAATGAAGATTTCTAGCGGTGATTTTGTTTCTTAACTTCTGCAACTATGTATAAGTGTGTGTGCATATATATGCACACACACACACACACACACACACACACACACATTTTATTTCTTAACTTCTGCAACTATGTATAAGTGTGTGTGTATATATATGTACACACACACACACAAACACACACACACACACACACACACACATTTTATTTCTTAACTTCTGCAACTATGTATAAGTGTGTGTGTATATATATGTACACACACACACACACACACACACACACACACACATATATATATATATATATAATATATATATATATATATTCTATCTTGACTTGTTACCTAAAATTTATTTTTTCTGCTAATGAGAGCAACCATATAGCAGGCTTTTCTTTCCATTTGACATGTACATATGATACTAAAGATGATGGTTGTTCCTAGTTCCTACGCATCTTTCTCATCTATATTCTGTTCTCTTTCCATAGTTAAATCTTATTCTATCTCGGCTTTTTACTAAAAGGTACTTTTTCTGCTGATACAATTAAACATATAGCAGGCTTGTCTTCCCATTTGACCAAGACTAGTTCTCTACTTATTCTAATTGGGCCCTGATCTCCGTGGTGTATCTCTGGACAGAGTCATCATAGTGCAAGCAAATACAACCTAAAGATTGTAAAATTAAAAGAGGAAAAATATGTGGAACCAAGGACAGAGAGTAAAGAATTAAAGCATAAGGGAAGCTAAGGAATCATAATCATACCTGGAGAATCATTTTCGCAGCAGTAACATATTGATTTCCTGGGCCAAAAATTTTTTCAACCTGCAAGAAACCATTAAAGGTTCAGATATTAAGTATATGGCCAGTCAATTGTAACCAACACTGAAATTGAGTTGAAGCAGATGATCAACGTCAAATAAGGAGATTTTGATGGATAGTTATGGCACCATCAACAGGGAGATTATAAACCAGCAAAACAAGATGACATATATTTAAGCACATTTGATATCATTTATGCATGGTAGAATAAGTACTGACAGCTGTCTTTGGTTTCATTCAAAACCAGACATTTGGATTTGGAGTAATTGCAGATGATGGTTAGATAATGGAAGGCCCCACAACAAAGTTTTTATTCAAAATGAAAAGAAGCTCACAATGACCTAAAGAGATACTGGAAAATGAGCTCATTAAGAAATATTTATGCATTGTGCACCTAACAAATACAAAGAATGCAACAAGAAGTGTTTGCTCTTTGATGCAAAAAAGTACTCACATGGAAGATTACAGAATAATAGAAGATAAGCTGTAATAACATAAGCCCAGTAATCCTAGAATTTACAGTCACTAATTTTACAAGACAACCAACTGCTGTTGGTATATTTTCCTCAAACATATAAAAGAAAATAATTCAAAAAGTAACCCCCACTGCATACTGGAATTTTGTACCTTTGGGCAAGATGGAGTTCCCCAAGCCATTGCTGAGACTGCCTGAAGATATAACAGATAGAAATTAGTCAAAGCACAAGAAAAGCCATTTGCAGAGCAAAATAGGGTGCTCAAAATCCTTGAACCTGAGCTCCCCCAGCTTTTAGAATGTGAGTTACACCGGCTTTCTTGGCACAATAAAGTACTTCCTGCAGCAAACATAACGGATTCAACTTCATCTCAATGTGGGGCCAAGGTTCTTGTAGAAGGCTACCTTGCAAATGCTACCATCACGACTTGGCGGAGTTGCAAGAACAATAGTTTTGCACCCGGCAATATGTGCAGGCTGGTGCACGGAAGAAATCAAAAGTCAACCATATCTGTTCACCATCATGCATCAAAACTCAACATAACCATGACTGAACCGCCACAGCCATCCCTAGGAATAGATGAGCATACCACTGAAAGCATGAGAGCAGTTGAGGGTAAGACTGCAGTACCCCCTGGAACATAAAGCCCTACAGCGCTGATGCACCTTGCTATCCTTTTGCACCGAACTCCCTATGCATAATCATTACATCCAAAACCAGTTAATAAGAGCAAGAAAAACTTGGTGACAAAATAAAGAATACTATAAGTCATTTGCTTACTGTCATATTCTCAATATCCTTCTCAGGAACCCTTTGAGCATCATGAAAAGCATAAATATTGGCATATGCCACATCAAATGCTTTCCTTACAGCTGGATCAAGCTTAACAATCACACAACAATACACAAACATTAACATGTATTGGTTGAAGCAAGTACAAATAGATGACAACAAAAATACAAGTTTTCTTTAACTAAAGATATGACTAATACAACCACATTGCTAATGAGAGCAATTTCCCACAACTTTTTACAAAGTCTGATATTGACATGGTTTCTAATAAAAAAGATCCTGAAATCTCTTAAGAAACTTAATGGCACAATAACAGATAACTAACCACAATGATTATGCTAAACCCCTTGAACTGATAACATCTAGACCAAATGTATCATAAAAGGTAACTGAGAAAATGCAACATAACAGTTATGAAACATATTTGAATTGAAAAGACTTTTAACAATTTCGAAATAACCTGAAAGAAAAACCCTGGTAGCAATGAACACCTGTCCTAAAGTTGATAAGTGATAGACACAACCAAAAATGTCAAATGCATACTTGTTCAAAAATAGTAATACAGCAACTAAATGTGAAGACAAAATTTATCATTCTACAGTCAGCTCAAAAAGAAGAATTCACAGAATGTTATAAGTCTCATTGGATTACTGTTAAAACCAACCTACCTCTGGAACCGGAAGATCAGAAACTAGCTCAACTACTTTGTCAAGTACAACTTTGTCAAATTTTGCCGTATAACTGGGTCAAGAAAAGAAAAAGAGATTTTGGACTTCTGAACAACTGATAACTTCATTAGTTGTTCAAATGAAAAATTCTATACAATATTTAGAAGCATATGTAGGAATCACTGACTCTATTACTGCAGCATCTCCTCTGCACCGTACATCATCCACGATTGGGTTTACCTACACATAAAAAGTGCAATATAATTGTCATAGTAGCTTTACCACTTAAAGGTCCAACAATTTCATTATCAAACTTACCACACTAAAAATGGATGAGAAATCAATACGAGGGCGAGCCTTGAGAGAATCAACTTCAGTATGAGTAAGCTCAGAAAGCTTATAAGATTTCATTGCACTCCTAACAATTCGACCTTTCAATCCTGTATGATCACCAATTATCAATGTCAGAGGCACTGCATAACTTATAAAAGACAAGTACATAATGTGATCATTTTACTTAAATTCTTGCTTCACAGCCTCATTTCACTAAAATGCAGAAATTGTTTAAATATAAAAAAATCCAAGTTATTCTTAAAGGTTTTAACAAATCAAAGAAATATGTCAGTAACCACGAGCAAAAAACTTTCCTACTGATAGAAACTGAGAATTCATAAAAACAGGAGGTACAAGTACCTTT